>NW_008622794.1:0-33867 GCF_000691845.1 Merops nubicus | reverse complement strand
GGCTGGGGGGATGCTGGAGGCACGTAAACCACGAGTGGGGCCCAGCTGGTCTCCTCAGGTTTTTTGAGGCACATCTTATGTCCTGCAGTAAGCCCAGAAGCAGCACGTACTCCATGTGGCACCTCCCAGCCCGTTTCTTATGTCCAGGTTCTTTGTGATGGTTTTGGAATTGTCAGCAAAGTTTCCCCGATTTACCATAGAGAAGGTGGCTCTAGGGCACAGGGAAAAAGGCCCAAAACAAGGAGTACTTTGTGCTGAAATATAAAGCAAAGTCAGTGTGATCCTTATTAAAAAAAAAAAAAAAAATCCAGGCCAAACAACAACAACCCAAACAAACAAACAAAAAAAAAAAAGGCATGAATGAAAATTTCTTCTCCAGAGAATAATTCTGACAGGATTGAACCAAACTCCATCTTTTCTGTCGTTGGTTTTGACGTAAGAAACCCCTGAATGCTTTGGGTATCTCCGAGTCCCTCTTAGAAGCCATTTCTCTAACTTGAGGATGCCCTGTCCGTCAGTGGGACCGTCCACAGCCAGCCCCTGGCTCTGGGGACCAGCTCTGCTCCCCCAGCAGCCCAGCCCGGCCAGCCAGGAGCCCTGCCCATGAGAGAAGGCCAGAAGAGCGTGGAGACGCCGGGTCTCCAGCCAGCTGTTCTGGGTGACACCTGCTGCCAGCTGTTCTGCTGACACCTCCACCTTTCATCATGTCCTTAAACCACATGGCTTGAGAGGCAGGAGCCTTTGCTGCCTGCTTGTTTAAGGTAATTACTACATGTATTTCCTCCCTGCTGGTTCTGCTGAAGCGGAAAAGGCTTTGGCCTTCACTATACATAATAAAGAAAAAAAAAAAATCTGGTTTATAAACACCACTTTTTCTATACTCTCAAAGGCAGGTTGTAGGGTGAGAGTCAGGAGAATGGCCCCTATTTGGCAAGCAAGCTAATAATGATGAAGTTGCTGGAGGGAAATCTCTTGTTGAGTCTCCCTGAGCTGGAAGGACGCAGAGCACTTTGTTCCTTTGGTAGTAAACAATAAACCTCACCACTCACTCTCCTATAGGATGTTAAAAAAACCCCAAAACAATAAAACAAACAAACAAAAAGTCCTAAAACAACAAAAAGGAGCCCAACTGAGTGTAAAGAGTGGATTTAATTTCAGAAAGGGTGGGAATCTGTGACTTGTTAAAGACTAATAATTAAAGTCTATGCAACCCAAAGAGGTCTATGGATCTGTTTTTTAAAGAAGGATGAAGTCAGTCTGATTAGCACGTGGTTTATTATCGTGTTAAAATATACTTTTTGATTCTTAAAATTCAGTGCTTAGTACTGATGGTAAACAATTTGTGTTCTAGATAGTTCAAATGACTTAAAAAAAAGCCAGCCTCACAATATACTGAAAAATACACGTTTATGTTTTACAGGGAAATCTGAAAAATAAGACTTTTTCTAAACAGTACATTGTGGAGGAAAACATATAAGCAATGTGGAAATTCTCCATTTAAAATCTACCTCACAGTCAGAAGTGTGTTAATTTGAAATGCTTTGCCTTTCTAACTGTTCCCCTCCTCCTAATAAGCACTGCATCCAATTTGTATGTTATTCTGATGAAATGGTTTAAGCGAGAGAAAATGAGTAGTTTGAAAAATAAAGGAAAGTTCTACAGAAGAAATGAAGTGCTATCATTGAAATCTTTATTTATGTGAAAAGAAAGGGCTAAAACATTACCTCAGAATTCAAGATTACAACATCAGTAGGCTATAAAGCAAATCCATTCTAGTAGTGAAACATCAGAAACCATAATCCTTTTTCAAAGACCTTTTGTTATTTTAATGTCTGACAAATTATGCTTTTTTAAAAGAAGAAAAACACTCAGATTTAAGAGGTTTCTTTTGCTTCAGTAAAAGTAGTTTCACTGTTTAAAAGTTTTAATTTTCTGTAACCAATAGTATTTACTATGCTGGCTAAGTATTAACACAAGAGTAAGGTTATTTTAGCCTCAATAGGACCAAGCACAAAGTTGCCACCAAAGACTTTGGCAGCAAGTTGTTATGGCAACTTAGTGTTCTAAAAAGTATTAAGTTTTACCAAAGGGTTTTGTTTTGTTAATTTAGTTGCTTTTCCTTCAAGTTTTGAAGTTGTTAAGTGTTATAAAAATGTTACATCATTGTCATTCAAATGATGAGAGGTCTCAGAACTTATTTAAAACTTGTTTATGCCACAAGACATTCTGGGATGATGCCCAAGGACCCCCATCCCTGCCCTTAGGGGGAACCCCCTGACCTAAGTGTGAGCAGAGGAGTCACTCCACAGTGTTTCTAGCACTAAGAAACAAGGACAAAAAGAAACAAACTACGTGTTTACCTCCAGTGTACTCATGGAGAGACAGGATGGATCAAGGGATGGGAAGAATGGACCTTTCTGTTGGGCATCCAGAAGCTCTCTCTCATGTGTTCATGTTGAAGAGCATAAACAGTAAGATCCTTACTGGTATTCTGGACTCTTGACACCACATGAGGAACGGGAAGAGTGAAAGGCTCCCAAGAGCTCTGCAACCAAAGGACAGGTTTTGACTGGTGCAGACATGGTTACAAGAAGTCCATTTTAGGTCCTGTGCTACAGGTAGGAAAGATACAGAATTATGAGCTTAAAGACAGAATTATGAGTTTAATGGACAAGAGCTCAGGTTCATAGATTGTCACAAGCCATTTGCAACAGCCCACCTGAAATGCCTCCAGTGCTGCAAGTTCCAGTTCTGAAGGCTCTCTGTAGCCCTACCCCTGATCCTAACCCTACTCTAGCTCCTTCTTATGTTAGGATCACAACACACCATGTTACAACAAAACCTTACCAGTTTGGACTGGGGAGCACTGGAGGCCAAATAAATAGGAACAACTCATGTTAGGTCATGGAAATGAGCAGAGTGTCCTGGGTTGACTTCCCCAGGCAGCCACATAGATGTGTGATCAGATATCATAGAATGGTTTGGGCTGGAAGGGATATTTCATCCCTGCAGTGAGCAGGGACATCTTTAACTAGAGCAGGTTGCTCAGGTTCCCATACAACCTCACCTTGAATGTTTCCAGGGATAGGGCTTCTACCACCTCTCTCTTCTTGCTTCATCTCAGTCTGGTTCTGGGGGCTTGAATGTGTATGGCAGAAGAGGGGAAAATAAGAGAGTGAATGAATTGAGTCTCTCATGAAAAGGAGCCCTTTGTTTCCATATGGACAAATACAGAAAAGGTCTTCTAATGAAGCTGGAAACTATGAGGAGATGGTGCTGTTTTTATCAGAGTATTGTCTTATTGTTTTTCCTCACCAGGTCTTTCAACTCTTTCTTCCCCTAGTTTCCCTGCTAGTGTCTTTTTAAATATAAAGTAGGATGGAAATAAACTGGGGAAATTGAAAATAAATCCTAAATTTTCAAAAATAAAAAAATTACATTCATGTGCCTATAATAGACTTAAAAGGTAACAATATTGATTTAGTTTTGAAATATGAAATTATTTTGACATTTAAAACACTGTTTTCTTTCTTTTGTGGACGGGGATCAATCCACTAAATACCTCCATTGTAGTCACTTTCCTAGAAGGCAAACAAAACATGAACCTTCATCTACCAAATACTGCCAAAGACTTCTTGTCTGAACTTGGGCAAGTCATTTAATTTTCCAGTTTCTCAGTGTGCTGTTTGCACAATGAGAACAATACCACTTCCTTTTTCTCATCCTTTGTCTTGTTTATTGAGATAGTTACTACTCCAGGGAGTACACAATCTCTAATTATGAACAACCAACATAATAGCACCCTGATCTCTAGGACCTACCACGATACAAAGAACTAATAATCATCACAAGTCTTCTGTTCTGATGCGTGGTCTGCAAGAGCCATGAATACTAACATATGCTGGGAAGTTCTGCTTAATTTTATGTCTTTGAGAGAAAATAAAAGCCTGTTTTTCCCATTGCTGCCATTTATACAAGCTTATACTTTCCAGGAAGCTTCTGCTTTTAGATGTCATCCTTCTCCTTTTCAGAACAGAAATAAAAGTCTCACTAAATAAAATAAAGACTACGAATGGCCGGTCTTTTCCTTCCTACCAGTGACTGGCACCCAGGAACATGCAGCAAAGGATGTCTACGTTATCACTGAGTTTCACAGAGATCTGCAGAGATCAGCCAGCTGCTGGCCATATGCTTAATCCTAAAAGGAATTATCTGTGTTCTGTGTTGCCTGTACATGTCTGATTCCCCATTTAGGTATTTTTACTTGATTATGGCATATTATAAATCCAGCTAGCTTAACTTTTACGGTTAGAATCCAAATCCTCCATTTTTTTGAGGGTGTTTTTTTTATTCAAATGAAATTCCACTGCTATTGTGGAAAATTTGTGCAGCAACAAATGGGATGAAAACAGCAAGATTTCATACAAATGTATCCAACACAAAACAAAAAGCCTGTGGAATTTAATTTACAATGACATCCTTTCTTTAGAGTTTGTGTTTTACTGATCTGATAGCATTTCAGAGCAGACAGAATTTCTCAGCAACTTTCACAACCCTGTCCAGAACGTCTGTCCACCAAGTGATTTGTGTGGTTTCCACCACAAAGATCCCTGGCCAGCCCAGCCATCGTAAGGGTGGGAAGGGTTCCTTCACACCCTTTGCCACCCCATACAAGAAGGGACTGGAGAGCAGGGAATGATGAAGAGAATTGCTCACAGTCAGAGGAAACAGCTGACCTGGGAATTGAGTTCCAGTTGCTCAACTCTCTAGCAGGAGCCAAACCACAGGCTATTGTTTGCTATTGAAGCCTGTGGACATCTCCAGATATTTGAAGTCAGATTTTATGAGTGGTCTCACCATGCACACACCCATTTTGAAACGATACAACTCTGTACAACACCAAGGCAGGCTGTTCTATTTCCAGGCCATGGTAAACCTTTCCCACAGAAGCATTCTAAAAGGTCCTTTTACATAGCAGGCTTATTTTTCAGAACGCAGGAACTGATCCCTTGGGGATGCAGATTGCTTCCTTAGGACTCAAACGTTCCCATGTGGCAAAGTGAAGGAGGAGGATCCAGTGAAAGGAGCTCTCACTGCTCATTTAATTTACTACCTAATACTCAGCAGCCCAAGATTTATAAGACACTACAGAACTGCCTACATGTTTCCCCTTGTGGCAGATAGCAGATAATAGCAGCTAATAGACTTGCTTAGAAAGTTTATTTAAAGGAAGAACTTAACTGTATTATTTTTCATGGAGGTGTGAACATTACTTAAGGAGCTTAAGTCTCCATGTATAAGTATTATCAGATAGGTTCATGAGGATGCTAATGTGCATTAATATGAAACTCCAAAACCAGCTTTCACTGGTGTATGCAGATAGGGCCATTTTGTAAATAATGGCTTTCTGATATTGCAGCATTCTGGGATTGCTGAATATATTATTATTTCCAAATATAATAATATTAATGCATAATACACAACCTCTCTACCCTCTTTCTGCAGCTCCTGTAAAGTCCACAAGAAAACCACTCGTGCAGCATCCAGCCTTCTCTACAGCTGCCCCTGGCACCTGCCTAAGTAAGGTTTTGTGCACCCTTCTAGACAGGACCATGCTGCCACGGTGGGGAAGTGAAGGTGCTGGAGGGGCTCCAAACCAACTCTCACTTTCACTTGCCAGATATACCCACATGCTTTCAAACTCTGCCCCAGTCCTAACTTAAAAATTGCTGCTTGCTGTAAGGACAACAGCAGGGAGCTCACAGGGTGGGACTGGGCTCTGGTTTTGGTGCACTGCAGCATAGCTGTCTGAGCCTCTCCCATGCTCAGGAGCAACCTTAGCATCTCTGGCCTTTGGTAGGAGGGCAGGGTGTACAGACAACACTGCTCAGCACTTTCCAGGATTTAACCCACACTGCACATGCTGTGTGGTGATGAAAACATGATTGAAGTAGCATACATTACATTATGTCCAGCTTTAGAGAAATATTTTAATGGCCAAAGAAAGAGCCATACATTTTCGTTTTTTTTTTTTTTTTTTGTTTAGATGTAAGCTTCACCTCCTGGTATTTACAGTCTAATGCCTCTGATATAGGGTCAGTTAATAGGATCCAGACAATGAAGCTGACTACAGGGAAAAGCAAGAGACTGTTTTAGTTTCAGCAGCCAAGGAGAAGAAAAGACTCAGCTTGATAAATGGTGAGAAGTATATTACATGTTAAAAAATATTTCATTTTTAATAATCCTAGGTGTTACTGACAACCCAGGTAAAAAGCAAAGTTCATTTCTTCAAAATATATTTAATCTGACAGTATCCCTTTAATTAAGTAGCAATTTAGATTTTCCTCTCCTCCACATACAAAGCTGTAATGAAACATGAAAGCCACAAAAGAAATTTGTGTGTTTCATGGCAAGGCGTGAGGAGTGATTTTCTGTTTAAATTCACAGACAGTAGCTGTACAAATAACATTTAATATTTGTCGGAAGTATTATCTCCCTTTTTCCCTCACAGCATTACATTACTAAGGTAATAAGTACATGAGAATACATGATTTCCTGGCTACTGTATTGAATATGCACCTTTAAACAAAGTTAGACTTGGGAATTTACCCGTATCTTAAAATGCTAATCTAACACTAATTAAAAGGCCAGTGAATATGCTTTGATGGATTCTAGTTCATAGAATATGACAAATGAATTCAGATGGCTTGCACGACTGCAGCTGAATTACAATATTGGAGCTGCAGCGAGCTGAGGGAAGCCAGGCAAGCAGTTCTGGGGGCAGGGAGGAGGGAGAGCTGGAGCTTTTGTGGGTGCTGCCATCCTCTCAAGGTGTGGCCAGCCAGTCTTTGTGTCTTGTTTCATTGCTGCTTTCCAGGCTGTGCTGAAGCAAAAATTTGGCTCCTGCATTCCACCCACCCTCCCTGTAATATACACACCTCACTGCTATTCACTGTGCAACGCTGAGCTCTACAGAAAGGACAACAGCCTCCCTGGGGAAGAAAAGCCAAACTGCAGCATTTCCTGTCTCCCACAAGACCATTTCACAGGCTTCTCCAATCCTTTAAGACCCATGCATTCCTACTGTTGAAGAAGCACAGAGATCAGGTAAATATTTCTAAATGAGATTCTGTGTCCAGTATCTCCTGCAAATAAGTCTGTCTCACTGGTCTTCCTGTCTTAGAGTCAGGCCAAAATTAAAACACAGCTTGTAATAGAGTTCAGAACTATGCCCTGTGAGCTCTCAAGTGCATGCCTCTTTGGAACTGACTGCAGCCCTCTTCAGAGGTACATGGTGATATGCAAGAAGTTAACTGGATTGCTCTTGTACCTTTACCTTCACCCTTCTCATGTGACAAAAGCCAAAATTTAATTCATGCTAATGAAAGTTTGGGTAAAATAAAGTCAGATTTTTTTTTTTTTTTTTTTTTGGTAGTACTGTTAGATCTCATTTAAATTGGATTCAGAAGTAGGGAATTCCATGAACTATTACTTACCTGCCGATGTAAAACAGACTCAGTCCTTCCTTCATACACAGATTTTTATAAAAATCATGGCAGAATTCACCATGCTTCCTCACCCCTTTTGGCCTTATAACCCTCCATAGTTGCTCTCAGAATAATAAATACAAGTGAGGTTTACCCACCATTTGAGAAACCTGGCAGAAAAAAGATGCAGAACACATTGTCCTGTGAAAAGAAAGTAGTAACAAGCATCAGTACAACAAAAATAATTCACCTGAGGAACCAGGCTCTGTGGTTTGGATTTATAGAATCAGGTTTGAAGAGCCATTTGGAAAAAAAAAAAAAACAATCTCTAACAAGAGAACTGTACAACAGAGCGAGGCAGAAGCATCTATGATCAGATGGTTGAAGCCTTTATTCTTCTAACAACACAGAGCTCTGTCCAGGAGTATTTTCAGTCAGAAAGAGCTGAAAGCTTAGGCATTGGTTAGAGCTGCAGCATTCTCAAAGATATCCTGCAGCCCATGTGGGCTTCTCCATAGAGTCCTTCATGGGATCAGCCACCAGCTGCATGCCCGTGTGGAGTCTTGTTCCTTTGCTCTGCCCTTCAGGAATGACAAAGCAAAGCTGTTCCCCTCTGCAGCACAGGGCACTGTCACAATCAGATTTCTGTTTATTATCTGCTTTGAACATAGTAGCAAATACAGTGATGAACTTAGCTACAAGCAGATAGCACAAGCATGGGGTTAGAGAACAAAAATATTCTTATTTTCCTGAGTGAGACCATCACAACTGTATCCCCTAAATAATTCAGATATTGCAACGTTGTTAGAGATTTTAATTTATTTCTAACAAATTTGGTTTAGAGTCTGGAGGACACCTTTCCCACAGCTGAGGAAATTTCCCTGCCACTGAGGCACCAACCATTTGACTGATCTTCCCTGAAAGTCTCATGTCAGTTTGTATAAATAATTAAATTTCCACTGGATCAAAAAGAGAGTGCCTGTACTTAGGGGTTAATGCACAAGTTCATTCACAGCCTCCCTGTGAGGCAGTGTCAAAGTTTGAGTGGCTTTATATATACCCTCTGGCAACAAGAGGCTTCAGCTGAGCAGTGTCTTTTAAAAGATCAGTAGCATTTTACCAGTGGGCTCTGGGGTGGCTCTGCATGGGCAAAAACCTGGCTGGGAGCACTTCTTCCAGGGCCTCCCAGTGAAACGGTGCCAGTGCTGGATGTTGAACTGTGCTCTTCTGAGGAATGTACAGCCAGATTTTGCAAACAGGGCTTAGGGACTCTCAGAGGTTTAATGGAGTGGACACAGCACCACACAGATTTGGGATTGGAGCTGGCTGGTTGCTGGCCAGCTTGGATTGAGGACAGGATGATCTTAGTGTGGCCTGCAAAAGACCATGGAAAAATATCCAGTCCCAATCCATACCCTGAACCTGAGATCAGGCTGTCCTTTCCAGGGGGTGGGGGAGAGGGTTTTTTCATGATTTTTTTTTTTCCCTTTGTGAGGGTGGATCTTACTACGAGTACAGCTGACTTTCCAGATGAAGAAAATTCTCCCTCTCACATGTTCTGCTTGATCTTGCTATCACAAACTGTGTGTACACCCCTAATATGTTCCACAACTGCCACTTCTATGTTCCCCTGCTCTTCGATCAGAGATAAATAAACCAAAGACAGCATGATGCCTGTTATCTAAAAAGATTCAGGTAGAGCAAGTATCATAGCACAATCAGGGTACTTGAAAATTGTATTTTCCTAGAAAGGACGTTTACTTGCCTTCTTGGATCATACACAGAGGAAGTCCAAGGTCTTGAGGGAGAAAATAACTCTTAGTAACAGAATGTTTGAACATTCATACAGGATTAATTACTTGGTTTATTTTTTCTTTAATTTTAAATGATTGTACTGCTAGCAAAAGTGAAAAGTAAAGACTCTGATCTATGCCAGGCACTTAGTACATGCAAATACTCTGCAAGTTTTTCCTATCTTGAAGAATTTCAGCGTAACTACAAAGGCAAAGTGGACTGAACTGATCCCTGGAGAAAACATGTGCAATTCCACTTATATAAAAAGACTGCTTGCTTCAATAGATCTGTACCCATTTATCCTCAGGATGAATTCATACATTTTTTTCTATTACTAGATGGACATCCTATTTCTAATGGAGTCTATGTGATCTATGCACTTCCACTTATTTTTCCTAGAAGTAAAATTCTATGCTTGTATGAAGAATTGCATTGTTGAGCAGTGCTGTAAATAACACTTGAGGAACATAAACATTTGTGATACCATCATGATAAAATACTGGGATGTACAAAAGAATTCAAACAAAACTTCTGTTCAGTCTTGGTACAGCAAATCTTTTGCCTGTGGCACACCACGCTGGCAAATAAGTGCAACAAGGATTATATGGCTCTGGAAATCTCATCAAAAATTGATAAATTTCAGAACAAATAACAAATTTTTAACAAAAATCTGCATACTAGATGTGGTTACGGCTCATAAATTTCTAGTTAATATTTACTTATGATGATAATTAAGTCAATTGAAAATATTCAGTTTGGGGCAAAGGCAAAACATGTCAGACCTGAGGGTTACGAGCAGTGGAAAATAGGTGCTTATAACATATTACTTGTGAATCACAAGGGTTGCTGCCAGGTTCTTACTGTATAAAAGTGAAATATCAGGTTGCCTGTGCTTAGTTATGATTAATGTGAGATCAGGTCCCTGTATCCCGTGAGTCATATTCTCCACAGCCTTGGCCAACTTTCCTAACCTGTCTGTGCTCTTACTGGGGGGAAGAAAAAATGAAAGTATATTTACCCTACTACTTGGGCCCTTGTGAGCCAGCAGTCCTAACTGTGAGCTGTGTGCAGGGTGAGTGCCACAGGAATGAAGTGTTAGACTAAGGGGCAGTGCAACTCCAGCTGTACTTGTGCACGTGCTGCCTACACCAGAGGGAGCTCAGACACGACAAGCAGAGGTTATGCTATAGGTTTGTTTTCCCCAACACATGACCACAGGGAGACATTTTCAGAAGACATTCAGGATTACAGGAACATTCTTACTAGATTATACTAAATGGTGACTTGACTGGTGTGTATCATTGATGAACCTTCTCCTAAACTAAGGAACTCTGTGGATGAAGGTGTGTGCACTGCCAGCTGGCTCTGAAAATGCTGTACATGGCCTTTTTGGTAGTTTTCCAGTTCTTACCAGTCTGTCTACAGCACTAGTGACTGTATCTGGTACACCTCCAGTAGCAGTCATCATCTTATGTGAGGGTAACAAAGGGGACACGCCAGCTGTGATAAGCTCTCATCAAATAGTACAAAACCATTTCTGGGAAGGTCTCTTTGTTGTTAGGGCAGTAGTTGTGTTGAATTTTACAGAGCTCACATGTTGAAATATAAACACCATCCAGGCAGCCCTGAACGAGTTGTTTAGCACCTCCCTGTACCAAAATAACAGCAAGTGATGCACTCTCAACTTGTGTAAACCAAGCATCTGCTTTTTAATAGACAGAAACTTTCTCACCATTGACATCAGTGGAGCTGGAAGAGTTTCCAGCACCCATTTGCCTTTCTTTATCTCCAGTCCTCCAGCCTTTTTGTGCTCTCAATTCCTTTCCTGAGGTTTCTTCTTTCCCCCCCCCCCTTTTTCAATACACCCTTTTAGCTGCATCAGTGAAAGAGAGTCTGAAGCCTGGACATCTCACAACACTCCTTTGTGGCTATTAGTTAAAAACTCCACCTTACTCAAGACTGTGAGAAAGCCAACAGTCCAGAAACATCAGAGCTAAGGCCCAGATCTTTTAACAAAGCATTAAACCCACCAGGAATCACACTTGGAGGACCTGTAAATACCCGAAAGAACTCTGTCAACATGCAGGTGCTGGGACCAATGAAAATCAATGCAGAAGAAGAGAGCTCAGGCACTTGTGAGGCAGTCAACATGTCAAAGAGCTCTTCCTGTACAGGCTGTGTCAGCATGTAGGTGCTGGATTGTGTTAGCAGCCCCAAAGACAGTAGTGCTGGCTTCATCTTCTCCACTACCAGACATCTTCTGAGTCTATAGACCTATAGACCCTTCTCACTAGAACAGGTTGCCCACAGAAGGTGTGGGTGTCCCATCACTGGGGGTGTTCAAGGCCAAGTTGGATGTGGCCCTGTGCAACCTGGTCTAGTGGGAGGGGTGCCTGCCCATGGCAGGGGTTTGGAACTAGATGGTGTTTTAAACCCAAACCATTCCATGATTCTCCACTCAGCATTAAAATAGGAGCCAATATCCATTCCCCTTAGCAAATGCAGGTCAGTGTTTCCAATCTAGCTTTTTTTCCTACAAATGTTGTCACCCTTATTTCTTCCAGTGTGACCAGTTTTGGAGTAAAGGCTCTTGTTGATTTATTCCCAAGATTAATCTGTGACTACACTCTGCCACTTTCATGATGAAAGACTCTGGCAATATAGTCCTTGAGCACAGCCTTTTTGAAAGAATCAGAACAAAGAAAACTACATCAAATAATTCTATACTTCAAATCTGTAATTAAACAACAATGTCCAGCATTATCATCAGCTACAAAATCAATGAAGGTTGATTCCAGTGAGAGTGCTGTCAGACTAAAACTTGGAGCACAGGGCCCTCCAGTACAGTGTGGCCTGAGATAATATCAGTATAAGAGGTTCATTCCTTCCCTCTCTCCTCTTCTGCAGGAACCTCACCTTTCCTTTTGCTCCCACCTCCCTGCCCCACTCTGCCAAAGCCCCCATTAGCCCTACATAACTATTTGTGCAGTTGTACTCTAAACTGGCCATTGAAAGGAACTCCTTTAAAAATAAGACACCTTTTCCTTTAGCAGGAAGAGACTGGAAAGGAAGGAGCAACTGCTCAAACACACCAAAGAGGAGTAGCCCAGAGTCCAGACCCCAGCAGCAGGCTGTCCACTCTAGGGTATAAGATGACACAGATTTTTTCAAAAGCCTGCTAAAGGTATGACATGAAATGACAGCCCTGTGGAGCTTGCAAAAAACGTGCTGTTGCTTGACAAAGGACACCCAAATCCCTTCTCTGAGCTGTTCTTTAAAAATTCTAGTGACCTAAAGCAAAGCTTATTTTAAAATGTTGTTTGTTAGAATAAACAAACAAACAAAAGCCACAGTGAGAGAAGCAAAGGAAATAATGCTTAACAAAGAGTATTCTGTGGTGTCTGTATTTCTACAGGAAAGGCCCTGGGCATTGATGTGGTGAGAGTGGAGGATATTTTATAAACATAGTTCTATAAAAAGTACTCAAATTGGAAATGGCCGTTTGGCTGATTCCTCCCTTTGCAGCTTGTGTACTCCTTCAGCAGATAACAGAGAGGACAGCTCTTGCTAGCAGGCTGCTCTCAGCCTTCTCCTCATTAAAATAAAAGCTCCATTCTACATTGTTTCATGGTAATTAGAAGCTGAATCATGCAGTGCATCAACCCTCCAATGTTCTTTGGGTGTTTACAGTTTATACTAGCATATTACACCTAGTTTTATTTAGGGCTTGCTTAGAAATCTGTAGTATTCCAGGGAGTGTAGTCTGGGGAGGTGATTGCATACTCAGAATACAATTGCAGAGAAGGCATTTTTATAAATTCTGCAGAGGCGGAAACAATGTTAAAAAAATCTCAATGTCCCCTGGTTATGTTGAGAATCTTTTCAGTTCACAAAAATGTGGCATGGTTTTTTGTCATGGATGCAGAAGGTGTGGTTGAGTTTTCACAGAATCATCAGAGATTCAGACTGTTTTTCCTTGTCTCATCGAGCAGTGCTGCTTAACTCGGGGGCTACCAATGTGAACCTCATGGCTTCCACCAGCACCAAGGAAGATCCTACAAGGCCAGCAACCAGTTCTCTACACAGAAAACCATAAAGTACCATAAATGTTATCTAAAAGATTCCAAAGGCAGCATTATATTTTACTCTGTTATCTAGCTTTGCTGTTTAGGCTACATGAATATATTGGGCATTTCAGTTACGTTACCAAAAAATGAAGAAAACTCCTTCTTTGGCTATCAGAAAGCAGCTGTTTCTGCTTTGGGTGAGAATCCTTATTTCCATACCTATTTGTCTTTTCCATCCCATTGAACTGCACTCAGTTACAGCAAAAGTTGTGGAAGGTGAGCTGATGGAGACGTGCACCACAGAAACCCCAACGCTCCATTCTGTCTGCAGCCACTTCATGTTCACCTGGAGCCATTTCATCTGCTCCAGCCAAGCAGCCAGCCCACCTGTGAAACTCCAAGAGAAGTTAATGCACCCTTTAAGCTAGGATGATGATGCAATAACCAACATATTTCTATCTGGAACTCGACTAACATGTTGACATGATGCACTCTTTTCACTAGAAATAGCCTTCTCCTTCCTCAGATGGTGTCCCTCGTACTCATGAACATAATCAAAGACTTTATATATATAAAGTTGACTCTTTGTGGTTCTTAGTATCCATTTAACTCATATGCTTTTTGAGAAGAAAATGTTATATTTAAGGTCCAGTTCTAAGCAAAGAAACAGGAAAACTCTCAACTGTTACACACAGTCCCAATGAAACGAGAAAGACAAGATTTGATGGTGTAATAAACACAACTGGAGGCAGATCAAAGCAATGTAGGCATTTTTCAACAAGAAAGATGACAACTTTTCTCAAATGAAATTAAGGCTTCTACTTGTGATGCTCAGAACATCTGGACTCAACCCAGATTTTTTACCCTCTCAGTAGTAGATGATAATGAGGACCCAATTCCTGATGGATTTCAAAGAGATTTAGGTACCTGCCTCCTCATGTTTGTTCAAGATCTTTGTCCATGTTATTTCCACTTATGACAAATCGTGTACAAACCAAGAGATCCCATTTGCCACTTTGCAGCTTGTCCTCACGTAAGTTGCTGAACCTTTGTACTCCTCTCTTTAGCCATCCCATTTGTGAGGTAAAAACCCCACTCTTATTACTATAGTCAATACTTTTTAAAATGCTTTGAGCCTGCACTAGAGGTACATTATAAATTTATGCCTATCTAAATTACCAACAATCAAAAATAACAGGAAAAATACTTGCTGGTGGATTAACTACATATGATCAATGCCAAGTAAAAATCTACTCTGGCTTTGCTGAGGTCATTTAGCACTGTACACTTCTCATGAAGTAAATATTTTTGAAAGTGGGGAATGCTCTGAGATTAAGCAAAACATTACATTTTTTGATGAAATGCCAGAAGCCATAGGTGAATAGGAAACAGACATCAGTAATTACAGTTCGTACTTCAGCTATTTCAAAACCCTTTGCTTCAATGAGCAAGTATTAACTGGACAGACACTCCTTCACAAATTAGAGGTTGCAAAGGCTTATTACACACCATATTTATCTTTGAAACTTGTCCAACAGAATTAACCTAAAAAAAAATGATACGGATTATGGTTGCAGGCAAAAAAACTATTAAAACTCTAACAACTATATATATGTTTTTATCTGTCAAACTGTCCCTGCAGCCACTCTTTGGTTTAGGAGCTCAGGAATGCAGTATTAAGAAATACTAGTAATTGTATTAGTATGTTGTTGTCAAACTTCAAACTGGGTGTACTTTATCGCAGCAGTCAATAAATAATTTATTTCTTTGCTGTGTAGGCCTTAGAACATAGAGTTGCAAGAACATGAGCCTGAGCTATCCCCAGATGGGAGCAGAAATGGAGAAGTATGACACCCACAGAGCCATCAATTTGCTATCAGCCAGATCTACCATAAACCCAAAAGCAATCCTATCACCTTGCTGTGTGACAGCAATAAACTTAGTGAAGAGGCCTTACTGGCTCTTCACAGAGGTAGCCTGGATCAGACCAGGTAGCTCGAGATGCAACCCTTGATCAAAGGACAATGGATAATTGTGAGGACGTTCCCCTTTTCAAAAATATTTCTGTTTACCCCAAGGAACTGCACTTGACTTGACAAGCTACAAGATTTTTCCTCAAATGACATGACTACTTAGGATATCCCAGGAAGTACTACAGTTGGAAGAAATATGAAACTGTGGTGGAGAAAAAAAATGGGCAAAACTAGTGTACACATTCACATATTTCAAGGCTTCTGCAGGGCAGGAAGCAGCTCAGGCAAGGGTGCCTTTTAACTGTTGCCCAGCTCAAAGTATCATCAAATGAGCTCACAATAAATATTTGGCTTCACAACAGATTTGTACTGCAATTAATAATTTAAGTACATTCTTCTCAGATACATAATTTCAGCCAGACAAGAAGATAGTGCAAACTTTTCATTTGCTAAAAGAATTATTACATCTCAAATTTAGTTTGGTGTAAGATTATATATTTAAGCTGATTAAAAAGGTTTCTGTAACTGAAACAAGCATTTGGATTGGTTTAACACTTAAAAAAATGAGGAAAGTTAAAACTCAGAACACAGTTTTACTTGTTTGGCCAAAATTCACAGCACAGAGCAAAACTACAAAAAAAAAGTCTAAGGCATGCAAGACATCTTAGAGTTATATCAGCAGTTTAGAGGGATGCTCATTAAAGGTACAGTTACACATTCATTTAGTATGTATTTAGATGATCTCTGTAAAGCTGTCTCAGGCTTCTGTATATTGCCTGTTAATCAGGGTTTGTCTTTTGATCGTGGTATAATGCTGGGAGTTTGCTAATATTCTAAGTGAGTATTTTAGGTACATTAGAATACTTCAAATGTGATAATTTTTAAATTCACCACACAAGTAACCAAATGCAAATATTCTGCATAATTCCTAAATGGCTACATTATTAATGGCCTAACAGAAAACTAATTAGTAATTGTAAGTGAAAAATATTCCAGGTGACTGGGCACACGCTGCTGCGGCAAATACAGAGTGGCAAATTCTCAGAGGACAGATGGTTTTGAGGGTTTGTATTTCTTCTGCAGCATGTTTTCATATCAAACAGCACTGATCCTTGCAACTAGATTGAGATCTTTGACTAATACACAGCATTAAGAGCAACTAATACAAAAAACATATAATCTGTTTAATATATGCTACTTTTAATCTCTTGATGGGCTACTGCTGATGTTTTCAGCACAAAATTATCAGCATCATTCTGCTTTACAGTATATAATGAGCAGAAAGGTCAAACAGTATGCAACACCCAGCTGCTTAAAAGCAATAGAAATTATGGACAGAGTGCCTCTAAGTTTCAGACAGGAACATTTGGAAATAAAAATCTTGATGGAGGTGCATGGTGTAATCTGTCTGTGAAAGGTAAACTGCATGTTTACTTGATCATCACTTTACTAAGAGATATCAATTGCTTTCTTCCACACCAAAGCTTCTAAAGCTAATGTAGTTTGTGAAGCCATAGTGTGAGATTTATGATGCTATACTGCAGAAACCTGCTTAGCCCCTGATTTACAATCCTGGCAATTGTATTCAACTCTGTCATCATAACTAATTACAGCTAACTGCAGATTATCAGATTGCAGACTCTCATCTTTGTGAAAGAAATACAATGTTCTGCTAAAAAAGACAAAGTATCAAACATCCTGAGGGCTAATGAACAAAAATGCACTATTCCATGTTGGACTGCAAACCTAAACTCTTCGAGCTGGTGCCGTAAAACTTCACGTTGCTGTTTGTTGGCAAGTTGTTGTAGCCTCAAGTGCTTACACAGTAAATCACCATTCCAGTAATACCATACCTTTGGCCTGAAACACTATTAATCTTGGTTAACAATAACTGACATTTACATTACCAATTCAGTTCAGGCACTGTGGTGACTACACACACACGCAGGGAGAGAAGTTATTAGTTCTGAATGTGTCCTTACTGCTCACTGAGAACAATTCCAAAGAAACAGCATCAATCCTTGTTACACTCTTGCAACAAACATTCAAATCCTAATTGATTTGTAAAACATTTGGAGTAAAATCTGCATTTGTTTCTTAGGTGCATCTTAACTGCACAACATAACAGTTCAGATAATTTTCAAGATACTTATTTTTATACTGTAACTGCTCAAAGAAACTGGGACTTTTAAAACTTGAGTTGTTGGGAAGGAAAACAGGAATTTGAAATATTCTGAGGCACCAGGACATGACAAATAGTACCAGATCCTCCCAGGAGAGGGAAGATAGATGTTTTTTCAGCCTTATTTTTTTTTTTTTTATATCTACTAAACCCATATAAGCATAAATAATGGTGGTCTTAAACAGGTAGGATGTTTTTGCTTTTCTTTATTTAGTGCCCCTCCGAAATTTCAAGCAATCAGAAAAGTAGTCCTTACTGCATTAAGTCTGCATAAACTCATCAGGAAAAAAATCCCTCTTTACACCCACACATTGTAACTGCAGCACAGAACACATATGGACCAAACATTTTATTCCAACTTTAGAGACTTCTCTACCAGACTCCAAATGCATTCTGCAATGCATTAGGTTTGATTTTTTTGTATTTGGGAGAAAAACACATAGCATAGATGTTTGGGTAGTATTTTTTCTACGTTACAAGAGAGCACCAAAACAAGATACTGCAGTCTAACAGCATTAACAGAGACAAGGAATGTGATGTGCTGGGGTTTGGGGTGGGGGGTGGGAGTGATTTTTGTTGTGTGTTTGTTTTTTGTTTGTTTGTTTTTTTTTTTTTTTTTTTTTGGTTGAGATTTAAGACGTCGCCCACGAAGATTTTTCAAGTAAAAACAAGTAGTTTGACTCCTGAGGAAAACAGGATGAATTACATGTATCCCATGTTGCTTTTTGTTTCCCATCTTTTCTTGGCTTCAAATCTGAAATAGAGCCCAAAAAACACATTAGGAATCACGAGCATATGTGTTTTAGGTATTCAACCATACTATGAAGAACAACAAAATGAAAAACTTAATTTTTAATACTGTAATAAAAGAGATAAAAGTAAATGTAGCTGTATAACCAGTACCTTAGTTCTGGTAAACCCTCTGTACATAAGTCAGATGCACTGCTAAAAAAACCAAAACACTACCCACCCCCCCGCAACCCAGCAAGGTTAAACTAAACAAATAAGATTAGCACAAGCCTATTTCGACTAAGAAAACATTTAACTGAGATTGTACTGTAGACACTTAGTGCCAATGAAACCACAAATGTTTAATTCCATACTCAAATGACTTACCCCCAAGCAAGCTTCTTTTTCTTCCGAGCTTCTTGGGCAGCCTCTGCTTCTTGCTTGGCTTTCACAAAGTTGCGGCACGCAACAGCTTTAGCAATTTTCACACCAAGCTAAGACATGAAAAGGAACGAAGGAAAAATGAACAGATGCAAATTGTCTCATATGAAATTTAAACCTCACAAATTACTTAGTCTGATATTGTTTCTTGAAAGTCAATAGATATTAAAATATTTTTCAAATATTGGGGTTGATGCTGTGCCATTAGCTCGGACAAGCAAGAATCTCTCCTCAGAGAAATACAAAGGAGTGGGGTCTCAGGGCAAGCAATGCTTTTCATCAAACTCTTCGTTTTCAAGAATAAAAGCAGAAGGCAATAGCCCACTAGATCCTTTTGCTTGTTTGTTTGTTTTAAAATATATAGCCATCCATACAGAGTCTCCATCATTAAGACCAGTCTGCGACCTCAGCTGTGCTAACACAATAGTGCCAGGTCTTACCAGTATGAAAACCACCCAAAAAGACACACGGTTTTACACAGGAAGAGCTGCCACTACCACACATTTTCCAGTAGTACCAGTAGTCATGTTTTAATCAGTTTGCCTAGAAAGTAAATGAAGCAGTGTCCTTGGAGTCCATCTGGCATTTAGTCTTCACACTACTAAGCTTTTAGATTATTAGTGTGTTAACACACATGCTTTACAAATAAGGTCATAATAGGCTGTAGGCAAATACTACTTTACTTTGATAAACTTACGCTGTGAGAATTAAGTTCATTTTAATGATTGTTAAGGAGGGAAAAAAGAATAAAGAAAAAAAAAAAAGGATAAAGGAAGGTACTGTGAACTATGACCAGAGTGTTTTCCTTGATCAGCATTCCTAACCTGTTCACTGTAGTTCCATTTTGTGATTGCTGTCATCACTCATCATCTGCAGCTAAATTATAAATTCTGGAAGAATTTGGTCTCAAATGTTACTGCATTCCTCCAAGACAAACAAGCACTTCGTTTAGCTAGAACTGCTACAAACTGATGTGGACTAACAGGTTTTCTTCCCATCCACTCCAAAACCTACTGAGTTAGCTAACATGTTTACCCAAAACGTCACGGGACCATCAAGCAAGAGAGGCACTGGAGATCTAAGTGAGAGAACACTCCTTAACACTTTGGTGACAGTTCTGTTGTTAATGGTAATACACTTCAATAATCTGCATTATCTACACAGGCAGCTCTTAATTACTCTGACAGACATTTTATCCAAATAAGATGAGAGAAAACTCAAGAGTGCATCTTCAGATGTAGATGCACTGACATCTACAACTGTCCCATCAAACACCTGCCCTGCAAGTAGGTTGATGCTGATCATTGTGTTAACAAGGCAAACCAAACCAGCATCACTCAGAAGCTGTTCTTCCTTACAGGCCTTTCAGGGTTCAAGAACCAAGAAAGCAGCCTATCTGGAGAGGGCTTGGAGAGCCTACACACACACAGGCAGTAAGGACAACAGCCCGTGCTTCGTCCGAGGTGTGAACACTGGCAACACACAGTTCAGAGGTAAGCACAACACTTTAAGAGAAAAAGGTTTTTTGTCTGTTTACATGTGATACAAGGTCATACATGTGATGCACAAAATAATCCATGCGACCGGATGTTTCAAAACTTATGTCATTAGCTACACAATTTTTCACAAGCATTAGAATTTTATATAACTAGGAATTCAATGTCAACATCTGAACTGCCAAATCTCAAGTCAAAGACTAGAACATAACATTCTCTTATCTGCATTGTCACTTGATATTTAAGGGCAGCTATTACCTTTAATATACTTGCAGTACAAAAATGCTTTAAAAAGCTCACCTAAAATATTAAAAAAATATTTACTTGTTAATTGAAGCAGGACTAAATTATTAGTTTTAAAAACACAGAGCAATCTGATGGCTGAAGCCAACGAATCAGCAGAACCATGCCTTTATTTCTGAAATATATTTACCTCCCAACACACTTGAAAATTAACTCTTATTAGGTGATGAATAACACCATCTCCTTAAAATACGTTCTAGTGGTCTACTGAACACGTACACAAATACACACAAGTGTTTCTTGGAAGACAGAATGACTTCTTCCATCTTTGAGGAGTACAGAAAAAACAGGATAATAATAGCCTCTGTTGTGTATGTGGAAGTAAAAGGAGAAACATTTTGCAGCATTAATGTTATTTCTAGGCTACGTAGAGTCAAATTTTCAAGACATGAAAACAAATGTGTCACACATAAAGCACATACAAACATTTTAGTCAGATTAAACATCTCCTGCTCACACCCACACCCCGACACACATTGTCACTCCCTCCTCCCCAAAAAGAAGCCCATAAAAGCTTGGCCAATGGGTTTTACATTAAATAAAAAATTTCAGGTCATCAGATAACTTAATAAAATACAATCTTAAAAGAAGTAAGAAAGCATGAATAAAAATATATACAACAATTTCTTGTGTAGTCAAAGTATCAGCATTTTCCATATAGAACATCCAATATTTTGCTGCATTTTAATTAAGGTGTCTAAACATTATCACAAAGAACTGCAAATTGGTCAGAGCACGCAGTAAGGAAAATTAAGCTCTAAAGGCTTTTTATCACCATATTTCAGGAACCAAGGGTGTAAAATGTTCTAATTTGGGATATATTAAAAGCCATAAAAGGTCTTTCAAAAAGATTAATGGTACTTTGCTTGGATTTAAGATAAGGGCTTTAGCTGGTTGGAAAAGCAGGGCCCTGGCTAGACCCTTGAGGCATTCATCTTTACAGCCACTTGGAAGATTTGTAAAGCGTCTGCATAACCTCCAGCAAACGCACTGCGACATTTTTTTTTTAAATTCCTTTCAATTTTACAGGTTTAAAGTGTGTAAATCATATTGGGGAGTAAAGCTGGTATAATGGTTCATCCTTGTAACAATATATATATTTTTAAGACAAACTTAAAAAACAACTTGGTTTCTACAGGGCAAAGACCTCTCCTTTTTGAAGTTGACCAATAATCCTGGCAAATATCTTAGTCTAGATGTTCAGTGTAGCAAAAAGGAAAACTCCTTAGCCCTTATTTTTCATAAATTTTCTACTCATCTGGAACTGTTACCTTGTAACAAATTTCTGAAGCTTTGCTGCTTTTTGAACAGTTTTGAGCCATTTATTTAAAAATACCAATTATCATACTCTAACTTTTTATGGAATAACAGGTCTCTATGAAAAATATTTATGCCGTTCTCTTTTGTTCTTTAATTAAATGAAAACAGATGTTTTCTGAAGTAAAGCGGAACCATTACTGGAGTACTTAAAGTGTTAAGGTCTTTAATTTTTATATCAGTTTGGTCTACAATTCCTGATTGTCTTTACTCAAGCTCAACATTAATGTCAAGCAAGTTACCTAGGAGACGAAAGAGATCAAAGAGACAAAAAACCCTCAAATGTCTGATTAATCAAGCCTGCAAACAGCTTATTTCTTTTAGCCTGCATGCAAGTATGAAAATGAGATTCTGGGAGCCGTACATTGTGCAGATTTGTTCATTCTTATCAGAACAAAGCCAGCGGCAGCTTATTTCATGGATCATTGGCACTGTCATCAGTGCTACACAGAACGGGTGACAGCTCCTCATTTTGAGGCTTGAACAAAATTAGCAAAAAGTCGGCACAAATTAGCCTCTCATCTTTTTAGTAATATGACATTATTCATTTACTTTTTATCCAATTTTTAATTTTTTCCTTGTCAGCTATCCCTTTCTAGTGTTTCTTGCACAGCATCATAAAACACTTTTAAAACAAGCAAAGAAATGGCTGAGAGTTGAAATAGTATGCAAAGTTCAGGCAGAAGAGTAAACATTTTTGTGAAGTTGCAACAGAATCTACTGTAACTTCCAGAGAACTTCCTTGCAAACTGAGCCATTTAACATCAAATATCACAAAGACTTTTCATTAAGATAGGGCTGTGCAATGTAAATGCTGAACGATACAAGCAGCGAGACAAGAACTGCTCCAGAAAAACTG
Organism: Merops nubicus; assembly: GCF_000691845.1. Taxonomy (NCBI): domain Eukaryota; kingdom Metazoa; phylum Chordata; class Aves; order Coraciiformes; family Meropidae; genus Merops; species Merops nubicus. Next base: position 11,219 of record NW_008622794.1, on the reverse strand, counting down.
AGGTATGGTGTGATGTACAAATGCTAAGCCTACAGAAGCTCTAACAAAACATCTATATTCAAACAGGTCCTGAAATATCCTGTGATGGTACCAGAGAAGCCAAACAGGCTTTTAATACAGTGTTACAGTTTCTCATCAAATATGAATCTAGCTATTTCAGGCTTGCCTTTAGCAATGATTTTCTCCTTTTATGTTATGGAATGTTATCCACTGCTGACGTATATAAAATATATAAAGCAAACAAGAATACTGAGTGGATTTTGCAGTGAAAATTGTCCCCTTTCAATCATGTGCCCAACTTCCACTGTAAAATACTTTGTAATACCTTTGTTGTATTTTTATGCTGTGTATTACAGCATCAAATTATATTTGGATGACACAGTAATGGAGCAAGGACAGAAAACTGTTCTAATATTAAGCTCTTTGCTAGATTTAAACATTTAAATGCAAGTAACTTCTTCCATTCATGAGAAAACACAGCATTAAAAAATTAACTATAAGCTGTTAGATGCTTTACACAGCCCCCTTATAAGAAAGGCAGTTTTAAAAAAAGAACTGTAGTACTGTTTTCAGCAATTTCTTTATCTCTGTTCTTCTAAGTAAGAAAGCTTATTAACAAGCTTTGAACTTAAAATCACATTTACAATAATGTGCCATCAACAGTTTTATAAGCTAATTAGAAAAAAAGATTAATTAATGACTGGCTGCTAATAAAATGGCAATCATGAAGAAAGAAACCAAGGGTGCTAAGCTTCAACTACCACCAATTAAGAGCTAATTACAAACAAATTATATATGTGTTTTGCTGTGGGCTTTAATTTACTAAAATGGTTTTAATTAAAAGAGAAAACATGCTGATTAATTGAACTGCAGAAAAAATCTACAGTATAAACTGTGCTTTGTCTGTCTCTTTAATTAGACTTGTAACATCTGAAATCTTTTTTTAAGGTTTGTTAAGGAAAAGATATACATAATTAAGGGAGCATAAGAATGTAATTCTAGGTGATAACCCTGCCATGTTCCAAAGGTTAAAAGAAGACAACCTCAATGAATAGAGATATTTGGAAGCACCTCTGCTAAGTGTTAGAATGAAAATCCTTCAGAGATTAAAAAAAAAGAAACTCTTTTTTTTCCCCCTGGATGCTTCAATGTTCAAGACTTCCAAGTTAATTGGTGCTTGGTTACATTCCATATAAAATTGCATCAATCTCTTCAGGTACCTAAAAGCACTGCAATAAACTGTGAACATTAGAATTTTAAAACCTTATTTTACCAATAGAAGGGCATCAGGTACTATAACCTGTCCATGAAACAGTAATGTACATGACCTCATGACCAGCCATGTCCTACCCAGACCTTCAAATGGGAAACAGCTTCCAGAATGGTTCTCAATGATCTTAATGCACAACCTTGCCCATGTATTTCTTATTCTAAGTTATAGGACTAGAAGTTACTTAGGAACAACAGACACTAATCTGATCATGAGAAAAGATCGTCAAATCTGATGCAAAAGGTTTTGAAGACAACAGCAGGATTGATCTTGCTGTAACTTGAGAATGATATCCCAGTGAATAGCCAATTAGTTTTGACAATTACAACGTAGATCTTTCATTTAAGCTCGATTACAATACCATAGTTTCCTTATAAATTGCAGCTTTTAAGAATCTTTCACCAAAATGCCAGAAGCCACTAAGCTAAGCACTCAGGAACAGTGCTGTCAAAAAGCCCACGCTATTTAGAGACTGACAGCTACCCCAGTAATTTAGCACGCTAAATCACAAAATATTTCAAAAGTTCCTTTTGACAGGTAAGTCTAATATGGTCAAGATTATTTTATCATCTTCAAGTTACAGTCCTCAGGCTAATGCGCTCTTAGACAACGTGGCACCTACCTACCAGGCAGTTAACACAAAAACCACAAGTAAATGTGAAGTTTGAGGTTTAGCCAGATTAGTTCTCAGAATATTAGAGCCATAAGAAATCTGCATTCTGCTTCTGGAGGCAACATACAATGACTTGAGTACAACAGCATTATGAAAAATTCTTTCTCTAGGGGGAAAAAAGCTTAGATGATCTTTTCACGTTTACATATTTGGGGTGGTGGGGAGAATCTTTTACAGCTGTAGAAGTTATTTTCCTAATTAAACCAAACAAGTATTATTCCAAATTGCAACGGACTGAAAGCTAAGTGATACACCCATACATCCTTCCTCAAAAGGATAAACACCTTCTACCACACATAGTCACAGTGCTCCAATTTATCAACACTTGCTCTTTAAGAAAATCTAGGCAGATTCCCACAAACCCAGTAGGAACATTTAAAAAACATTTCAAAATATTATTCCAAAAAGGTTCTTCAAAACCATTAGAAAAGTTGATATAATTTCAAGTGCCTGTTCCCAGCTACATACCCAAGTACCTGCTACCTTTAAATCTCAGATACCTAGAGCATCACCAACAAAAACATTTTATCTCAGCCCAGCTAAGTGTCCACATAAAATGTCATGCTCTCAACAACCTTCATTCTAAAAGGTTCAGAATTTCTGAGGCACTACATTACACCAGAGCACTGCTCTTACACACTGTAACTGCACCACAGCACCACGATGCTCCAGCTACACCAGGCTCTAGAAGCAGTCCAGCTGAAGAAACCTAAACTGTTCTGTACAACATAATGCAAGACATGCCCATATTCTTTCAGGAAGAATTTCACTCATACATAAAACCATCCAGTCCATTTCAGGATCACCAAAACACCCCACAAGAGAACAAGCTGTGGGGATGGCCAAGAATGCCACAGTCTGAGATGTGCTACCCTGGTAACTCCCCAACTAACTGCAACCACTCATCTAGTCCACCAGCTAGGACTGCAACAGGAAACCAGGGGTAATACTTTCTAGTGAAGTTTGCCAAGAGATTAGACTGAATATCATCATCATCACATAAGTACAGTTCTTTTCTTTTGCAGCTGCCAATGAAAAAGGGGTAACACGTTTTTAGCTAGTTTCAAAAGCTACATAGGAATCCACACATGCAGTCCCTAGTAAATACAGAGCCTCATCCACAAGGTATCCAGGTTCTAACTTCTCTCAATCTAAAACCTCAAATGGATGTTAACAACTTTTGGTTTTAAATCAGCATTTGTGCATATTCATCAAAGCAGAAGCAAGCAACAAATATATTGCCCAAAACCTCATTTACAGCAGTACAATAACATTTTCCTTGAAGAACCTGCAACAAATACCACAAGAAACCAAAAGACCCAAAACCTTGAAGCAGCATCATCTAGGCTTTTAGGATGTAAATGTCAGTGATCCACTCGACAGCTGCTAGATTATGCATGTGGCCTAAATCATCCCCGATTTTAAAGGAATCTGATTTTGAAAAACCTTTTCTCACTGTGTCATAGTGATAGCATATTGACAGCATCATTTTGGCATTCCTTTGCTGTTTAGGACATTTTTACTGCCTATTCTCATCATCTGTTTATTTTTGGCTTCATTTTTCTAAATACTGAAGCTGCCCTATCAGTTTCACAGGCTTATAAATGTTATACATCAAAAATTAGTTTCACTTATTAAGGCAGGAAACGGCTTTAAGAACTCTGGGATCTGTGCCTCAAAGCAAAAGCTTTATCAGCAGGTTCCAGTCACTGCTTCTTGCAAAAGAAAATGGTGCCGATTAAAACCCCATACACCTGATTTCAAAAAGAACACCTACCCACTGAACATTTTCACATGGCTGCAAGGGGGGGCTGTACCCCAAAGAGAAGGCAGCTCTCTCACATGCTCCCTGCCCCCAACCCTGCTCAAGGAAAATGAAAACTATACATAGAAAGATGAAGTTGAGATAAAAGAACAATAATTCATCCACTCATTTCTCCAGACTTCAGAAGTGGTGCACTTTAGTACACAGTATAGCTCCATGCCTGACTTCCTCATGGTGTTGTGTTGCACTTGGGAGTTAGAGGGATACAAATAACCACATAATTTAAAAATGAACACTCTTCTAAATATTACATAAAATGAGTTTTAAAAGGCGCATTTAAGCTGCAAAGTAGAGATAGAACCAAGACTATACAATATGAAAGCAATAATTTTATTAATTGTACACAACATGATTTTTGAATCAGTCTTTTCCATAATCAAATCCTTTCCTAAAATTCTTTAGTGAATCAAAATTAGTCACTGTTAGAATTATTTCCTCAGAACAAGAAGTATTTTAAAAGATCCCTTAAAAAAATACAGCTTCTTAGAAAGAAAGAACCACCTTGCAGTGGGTAGTGGAGCCCATCTTTACAGCAGAAGAGAACCCCAGTGAATTCACATGATTCTGCCTCAGATTTCCTCATGAGATCAAGCCAGAGTCATTTGAGTCTTCCTTCTTTCAACATCCTATTTATTCAGATAAACCCACTTAACCAAAACCGAGTCAGGGCTGTGAATACTAATAATGTTTCAAGCATTTTGTTTTCAGAATTACAACATGCTAATATTTGAAAGTCAACAATTTGGAGCTAATGTTCCACAAATAATAATGCATTGCTGTAGCACCTGGGATATGCTAGACGTACAATCCCATGGCTACCAAAGTCAGATAACAGTTTATCATAAATATTACAAAACCTTAGAACTTCTCACATTAATTTGTTTTTACATTCAAACAATTTGCACTAGCACCTCAGTATGTTTTATTGATTATGATACTCTAACCACTTCAGACTAGATGGGATAATGACATTTGTGAAGAGAACAGCCAACTGTTTTTCCTGTTGTAAACATGAAAGGCAACACAAAGGTATCCCAATGAGAAGCTGGTCAGACTCAAAGAGAACGCCAGGATACCTTCCTGTCACTGTTAGTAGCTGTTACCTTTGTGGACTGAAGTTCTGTGGTCACTGGTGAAAAGGCAGCTGAGAGTCTAGACATTAGTCCCCCAAGTGACTAAAGAGTTTAATGATGTGTGTAGGTAAGAATATACACTAAGAAACAGTTTTAATCTTATTTACAGAACCTTAAGAGTTGTATTTCCCATCTGTTTTTCCTGTTGTAAACATGAAAGGCAACACAAAGGTATCCCAATGAGAAGCTGGTCAGACTCAAAGAGAACGCCAGGATACCTTCCTGTCACTGTTAGTAGCTGTTACCTTTGTGGACTGAAGTTCTGTGGTCACTGGTGAAAAGGCAGCTGAGAGTCTAGACATTAGTCCCCCAAGTGACTAAAGAGTTTAATAATTGTGTAAGAATATACACTAAGAAACAGTTTTACCTAATCTTATTTACAGAACCTTAAGAGTTGTATTTCCCATTTCAAAAGCCATCTGTTTTAAAAGCCATCCCAATCTCGTATTATATGGAATTAAACAGATTTACATCTGCAATTTTTCATTATAGCTTTGAGGGCCTGTACTTAGGGAACACTTTAAATATTTGTATAAGAAGTATTCTGAATTTGTCTTTCTTAATGCTGTTCTAATACATTTAAATTTAGCTAGTATATACAGTGGACAAAAAGTTCCCATTAATTCTTTGGAAATAGAAGAGTATGCAAGATTGAAAAATTAAAGGAAAAAAACATAATATATATTAGAAATAAGAATAAGTCTAGAATATTTATAGCTTAAATGATATTAAACAGTTGACTTTAAAAATGACAGCTTCTCCACTCATCATAAATACTAGTGAGTTACTTGTTCTCACCTGGCTTCAAAACTACCTTTTTATCCTAATTTTCATCCTTTCCATTTTCTCCCCCATGCACACATAATGCTCTGCACACAGCAGTGGGCACAGCAGCCTTCAGGGATTGCCATTATGTACTTCAGCTGCTACCACCTACCATGCATGCACCCATTTAACTATTCCTAGATGAAACTGGAATTACCACAGGTATCTGATGGGATTTCTCACCAGTTTAAGTATGCACTCATACTACATGCCAATGTAAAGGGTCCACTTTTTGGAGCAAAGAGCAGCACAGCCTTCACAGAATTACTCAGATAAAACAACTAACAAGATAACACCTTGAAAAAAGATGTTTCTTTCACCCTGATTTTTATATACTAAAAATGATGACAAGGAGGAGAAAAATCCATTCATTCTGTAAGTATCAATCCAAGGCTATAGCATGACATTTGACATCCACCTGCTCTCATTCTTCAGAATTCTTCCAGCCATCAACTCCTGATCACATGAATACACCAGAAAAAAAGCACTAACACTCAAGTTGGAGTATATCCATCCTTATTCAGGCATGTCTTGCTCTAACTTGCTAAACCTCCACCTTTCTGCAAGTCTCCTAAACTTATTGAGGGGGAATGGGAAAAAAAAATAAACCCGAGGTACAGGGAACTCACAGGAAAGGAACATTCTACTCCTGTTTTATTGGCTTGTGACACGCAGACAAATCAAAAGCTCAATATTGATGACTAGTTACTAACTCCTGACTTGAGGACCTGACAGGAAGGCTTTAAGGCAAGGTTACTTGGGATTCTTCATGGCTCTACTTTCAATTCTTATACACGGCTACAGCTGTCCAAGCATTACTAGATCAGCAGCAAAATCCTTCAATCACTGACAAAAGTCTCCTTAGGAAACAGGAAAGATGCCCCAAACCATCTTCAATGCTATTTCAGTTACCACACTTTTCGTGCAGATGTACAAAACTAAATCTTTCCTCAGAGCCCTTGTTCCCAGCCCACTTACCTCACGAATGGCTAATCTATCACTCAGCTCCTCAGCCTTGTCAATGTCACCTTCGGCCACAGACTTCTCTATGCTAAGTTCAAGGCCAGACTAGAAAAAGAAAAGCAATTATTTTTAGGACAACTAAGAAATAACATGTTTAAAGGAGGTATCTCATTTCTAAAAATATTTCTCTAATAAAATTCTTTATTTTAAGACACTGCATAAACCTGTAATTTCTCTGTAACACACATCACTGTCTGTGTATTGTAATGGACATATAATTAAGAATTCACTGAAAGGCTGCCTGAGCACAAATCATTGCATTAGTTCCACCTTATGTGCAGGATAATACTGCAGGTTAAAAAAATTACATGGACTAGTTTATGCCTGTCAAAATAAAATTTCATCTGAAGATCTGGCTTATCTCTTCCATCCCTGGAGCTTTCTAAACAAAACGTGCAATATATGTGTCAGGTAACATGAAGAATGGCAATTACCACTGTATCGTTACAGTTCTGAGATCTTATCTCTCTCCAAAAACCCACGAGTTCTGGCGTGGTGCCATTCCTCTGTGCTAATAAATCACAAATTCTAGCAGTCCAATGGAAAACAATGAAAAAGCTTTAGAATTTAATCTCTTAAATTAAAAAATAACCTTTATGATGAAGGTAACTTAACTTGTTTAACAACATTTACAAATAATGTAACAATAAAAAGTCAATATTTACTGGAAATTACTGTTGGGAACTTCTGAAGGAATATAAAAGGGTAGTGTAAGAATAGGCTCCGACTTAAGAATATCACCAAAAAAAAATCCACACTCTCATAAAAAAAAAAAGAATATTTGAAACCAGTGAGGCTGTGAATAGAAGTGATACTACAGGAAACACATTTGACAGTTTTGTAGTATATACTTTTTAAAAAGATAAAAGCATAAAAACAAACAGAATCCTTGAGAAACAGTGATCTGCAAATACTGGACTTGAATTATTCAGGTGGAAGTTGCAGTGACAGCCAATTCTGTTAGATGTCTTTTCTGAAACTGAGACAGACACTCCACTACTGATAAAATCTCTGCACCTACATGGAGAGCATCTGCATTTTAACACTTCAGGCCTCATTCCAGATCTGTCCTCAGCAGTTTAATATCAACTAAATACCCGTCAAAAGGAAGAACACAAAAGTGAACAATGTTTCATGACTCACATGCAGAAACTCATTTTAAGTAAAAGAAAAATATAAAGTTTACCATAAATGAGGCTAATTGAACATTTGATATCATACAACTTATATTGGCCTTTAAAGAGATTCTTAACTTGCACATCATATTAAACCAGTCATTTCAAGTATGAGTGGTTACACAATGATATTTACACACAGACTGTGTTATAAATCCAGTAAAACTGTGTGGCAGGTTTGACTCTCTAATTTCTATAGCCACTGGTGCCAAGTAATGGATTTACTTGACACATTTCAAAGTTAAAACATGACTAAAAAATGAAGGGAAAAAAATCAAACCATGCATATGAAGTCTTCTGTTTCCCATGATAATAAAGGAAATAACAGAAAACAGAAAGACAGGAAGCAAACAGATACTGTCTCGAAAGCACAGCAGTCCTTCAATCCAAGTACAATTCATGTGATATATAAAAGGAGATTCATTTAAAACGCGCACAAAAGTATCCTTCCTCAGAGTGACTTGCTTATTTACTCACTTTCAAATACTCTATTTCTATCTTAGTTAAGGCTGAGTTTTTACTGCCAAGCACAAGCTGACATTGCTTTTGTAACAAGAGTCACCTTTTGTGGAGCCCTGCTGTCCACAAGTGATTCAAATCTATCATTGGCTCCAAAGTACTGTGTAAGTTCTTTCCATTTGTCTTCATTTACCAGCTCTTGACTACTAAAACCAAAACAAAAGTGAGTCATTAATATAGCCTGTTCCCTTCCCACAACTTTTAATAGTCTTTTCAACCCTAAAAGAAATTCTGCCATTAAATTACTTATTCCTTTCCCCCTGTAAGTGTAATGCCACAATATGGAAAGCAAGCTTGTACACAACTCCATGCAAAACACCCTTAGGAAGAACATTAAGCCCATTTTCAGTTCCCTTCAATAATACAGTCGTGTTATTTTTAAAATCAAGCAATAAAGTTCATTAAGCACTCCCTGGAATCAACTTCAGCTTGCCCAACAGAGACACTGAACAACTTCAGCAGATGCTTCACGTGATGTTCAAAGCCAGGCTTTGCCCATGCACATGGTCTTTGACAAGTTTTGTCTGATATTAAAGCAGATCTCAGACAATCACATTGATCTGGTTATACCTCTTAGTCACTTCATCGTTCTTTTTCTGTTTTTCTAGGGGAAAAAAAGAAAAGAAAATGCAACATTACACAGGAGTACCCTACAGCACCCAGTGAAGTGAACAGAACTGTGGTCACATTTCCTTTGCAAGACTGACACCCTAGGATTTTTACCCAAGATCACATGGATTTAAACTTTTCATACAAAGAACCTCCTATATCTGCAAAGAACTTGTAACCAGAATACACAAAAGTATGTTATAGAGTTACTGAAACACACTTAGCCATTACAGATCAGTATTAATCGTGAAGTTCTAACTCTTTCTTAAAAAGGTGACAAAGGTATGAGATGAAAAACTTTAAGTAGCAATTTAAAACCTAGTCCTACAAGTGATGTATACAACTGGAAACACAAAATACTAAATAATAGCTAGAATATATCTATTCAAACATTCAATTCTTGGTAAAAAAAAAACCATCAAACAAAAACAAACAAAAAAAACCCCACAATCCAGCAACCCCCACTTTCAGTGGATTTGATACCAATTCCATTTTGAGAAAGTAAATTCTGCAATTATATAACACACCTTTTCTGCGGCGCTTTCTTTTCCTGCTTTTGTATCCCTCATTTGCTTGTGTCTTCATTTCATGGTTTTTCTTCTGAAGCTCCAAAAATTTCTGCAACAGTGAGAAAAGGCAAATAAGGGGTTTAATTTTTTTCCCTATTTTTTAAAAAAAAATGTGTTGAGAAATGTCATCCCAGTATCTATATATCCACAGTAGCTTGCTGTAACTACAGCATTAACATTTATGCATTCAGAACATCCAACTCCAATAGTGTCAAACTGGAATCATCCCTAATCTTCCACCACCTCTCTCTGACTTTCTACCCTTTGTAAATCCAAGAACTATTCAATTTTGTTTCCCAGGACATGACAATGATCTCAGCTGGGCTGGCTGTGCACTCCTGAGCTACTCAGTGTGTTGCTACTGCCTAGCTGGCATTTTGTCATGCAGGTACTAGTGACAGCACAGCCTCTGCACAGCAGGCTACTTGTGTGGAGAAAAGAAACCAGCTTTTGCCAAGGCTTATTTTGACTCAAAAACCTAAAACACAGATTGCTTTGTTTACATTGACTTTTCTCCAGTCCTTACTGGCACCAAGAAAATCAAGAGTTTATAAGCAACTAGCAGTCTGAGTGCCTGCAGGTAACCCCTACAGAAAGCAGAAATGTACACGCCTCTGTGTCACAGATATTTGGCCACAAATCCCCATAAAAGCAGAAAGCAGTTAAAAAAGAAGCTCCAAATCCATACACTACCAAAAACTCAAGTCCTTAGGCAACTGTATAGTTATCCAAACATCTCCCTGCTGGGCTTTCAATCACCATGGTACTAGGGGGGAAAATTCCTGTTCTCCCTGCTTGAAACAATCTAGGGTATATTATGACAGTTGCACTTCAATCATATTTTATTTCATTTCAGATCTGTATATTGAATATCCAACACTGAGTTATTTAAATCTAAAAATCAGCCATTCAACTTTGAGTATGTTGCATTTACCCTCTGGACACCTGGAGACCTGTAATGATACCCACATTCCACATACTCAAAGGAACTCCAGAAGGGCACGTGTGAGATTCATTTTCTCCATCTGTCGCTGACCTCTCAACAGCTTCAGGGTTGGCATTACTTTCAGGTCCATTCTCCTGGGATTCAGAAAGCAGAACTCTTCCAGCATCTTCCTTTGCACCCTTTGAAAAGGAGCCATGCAATTCATCTCCATCGTCAGAACTGAAGTCAACGTCACTTTCATTCAGTCCTGGAGGTAACAGTCCACTCCACATCTCCCAGTTTAAACAAGTCCAGGCCACTTTAAGTCACTGCAAAGACACCAGAGTCATGTGAGCTTACCCATTCCAAGACAAAAACACGATTAGCCTGCAGAAGAGAGAAGCCGGAATAACAAAACACAGCAACTGAAAACAAAATTACTATCGTTAGACGTTTAAGACAAGCACATAACACAGGTTCTAATACTCACTATTCCAGAAAGAAATCGAAGATTTACATACAGAGAGTGAGAATATTGGTTCTTGTTTCTTTTCTCCTTCCTTGTTCTCCAAAGTTTCGTCCCCTCGCATTTGTTTACAGCCGCTTTCAGCTGAAGGGCGATACCGCACCGAACAGGGGAGGCCCCTTTGGCGGAGAGCGTCCCACCCTCGCC
>NW_008622793.1:6188-9156 GCF_000691845.1 Merops nubicus | reverse complement strand
CACACACACACACATACACACACACACGACAGTGGAATCGTTTAGCTTGGAAGGGACCTTTAAGATCATCAAGCGTGGCCATTAACCCAGCACTACCAGGTCAGCGCTAAACCATGTGCCTCAGCACCACATCTGCAGGGCTTTGAAATCCCTCCAGAGGTGAGGACTCTACCACTGCCCTGGACAGCTTGGGCCAGGGCTTGACAACCCTTTTGGGGATGACATTTTTCCTCATGTCCAACCTAAACCTCCCCTGGCACAACTTGAGGCCATTTCCTCTTGTCCTGTCATTTGTTCCTTGGGAGAAGAGCCTGACCCTCACCTGGCTCCAACCTCGTGTCAGGGATTTGTCAAGAGTGAGAAGGTCTCCCCTGAGCTTCCATTTCTCCAGGCTGAACATCCACAGTTGCCTCAGCAGCTCTTCACAAGACTTGTGCTCCAGACCCTTCAGCAGCTTCATTGCCCTTCTCTGGACATGCTCCAGCACCTCAATGTCCTTCTTGTAGTGAAGAGCTCAAAACTGAACCCAGTATTTGAGATGTGGCCTCATCAGTGCCAAGTGCAGAGGGAATTATATGTATACAGATACATGTGTGCACAAAGCCACACACCCATGTGCACATGTCTGTGTCCACAAGCTCAAATATATGCACACAGTTGCAGACATGCACTCACCCACCCACACACACACACATGGGCTCACAACCTCATGCACACCCCCTGTATATGCACACACGTACTAAAGTTCACATGTGCACACATATATACAGAGATGCATCTCTATCCTCCAAAGAGGGCTGGGGAGATGTAGCCTACACACACAAACACCCCTGTGCACGTACACACACACACACAGAGGGACTGTGCTCCCCTCACCAAGTGTGGTGACACATCACCAGCCCCAGGGCTGAAGACATGTAACATGTATTTACTTGGAAGTGTTTGAGAGCAGAAATGGAGGAAGCCACAAGCTGTCACAGTTCCTGCACAACAGCAGGCCTCAGGTTGGATCCAGCCCACAGGTGCAAGAGAAAACGTGGTGCTTCTCTCCTGCATGTTCCCACCTAAAACAGTCTCCTACCCTCTTCCCTTGTAGTGGTACAACTCTGTTGGGGCTTTGACCTCTACAAGAATGTTCCTTCACTGACGCCTATCATACAGAAGAGACTGAAGCTCATGTGAGACACTAGAAAACAAACTTTGTTAATCCTAATGCCATTCCCCACTAACTTTGCATAGGAAATTTTGCAGGGGGGTATATTTTCTCTTCAGCCTTCTGTGGGGGGCTGAACCAGCAGCTGCCAGAGCATCAGGTGCTGCTGTTGCAGGAGAAGGCCAAAATGGAGAAAACACGTGTGGCTGAGCCCTCCTGCTGGTGATCCCCACCACAACCCCTCAGGCCCACCAGCTTCTGGCATGCACAGCTGAGTCTCTGCCTGCTCCATTTCCTCCCAGGGTTGGACCTTAAACACTTGACAGTGTGTGACACTTCACAGAATCCCAGCATGGTGGAGGTTGGAAGGGACCTCTGGAGATCGTCTAGTCCAACCTCCCTGCTAAATCAGGGTCACCCAGAGCAGGTTGCCCAGTAACACATCCAGGCAAGTTTGGAATCTTTCCAGAGAGCGAGACTCCACAACCTCTCTGGGCAGCCTGTCCTAGGGCTCTGGCACCCTCACAGGAAAGAATTTTTTCCTCCTGTTCATCTGGAACCTCCTGGGTTCCAGTTTGTGTCCACTGCCCCTTTACCACTGGGCACTGCCAAAAGGTTAAAGTGTCCAGACCATGAGGTCTGGCCAGTGCTGCCCATACATCTTCCTTTGCTTCACTGCTGTATGCCAGGGTGGGTAAGCGATGTGGTAAATCAGCTGTCACTTAGCAACACTGCTGGTTTGGGTTTGGGCACGGGAGTGACGCCTGCCAGGCTCTGCAGTGGCTCAGCCACCCTGAGGGACAGCCGCCAAGATGTGCACCTAGATCCAGGCGCCTGGTAGAGACCAGGGTGCAGGAGGAGTTCCATGCTCCGGGAGAGGCTAAGCATTTCCAACACAGAATATACGTGCAGGAGGAGCTTATTTCACCTTTTTTTCCCCCCCTCGTTTTCCAACTCAGCCTTTATTTAATTTTCCTTACTGCTTTTCCTGAACGTGTGGGTGCAAATTTCCCACCGATGAAGACAGTGGCTCCAGCTGCAGCAGCCAGATGCTCCTTGCCGGCCCTTGCTGTGATTGCTGGGCAGTACTGGAGCACCCCAAAGCCCCCCAGCCAATTTGGGCTTCAACCCAAGCCATCTGCCATCTGCAGAGCTGGTACGGCAGGAGACACAGAGGGCAGAATGATGATTATTTTGAATTTATCCTTGGAAGAAGAAAACAACATGGAGAAATGCAGTGATTTGCCTACCCCGACGCAGAGAGCTTGCAGCAGCACTGAAGAATTGTTGCCTGTGGGACCTGAGAAGCGACTAGACCTGTTAAGCACACCTGAAATACTGCCTGTGGTTCACGGCAAGGGGATTTCTGCATGTGGATCTGTCTGCCTTGTCACCATCTGGACAGCTGGGCTCCATGAGCAGCGGGGCCATGCAGCAGAAGGCAGGAGGGCTGTACCTGTGTTTGCTGGGGTGTGGGATGGGGGCTTCTTGGTCCTCCTAGCACTACCTTTGACCTTGTCTTTCTCCTTGGGCTTGGGAGGAGGAAGGGAAACCTTCTAGCTTAATGCTTTTAAACTGACAGTTTGCAAACTCTTTAAACCACAGCTGGGCTCCATGAGCAGCGGGGCCATGCAGCAGAAGGCAGGAGGGCTGTACCTGTGTTTGCTGGGGTGTGGGATGGGGGCTTCTTGGTCCTCCTAGCACTACCTTTGACCTTGTCTTTCTCCTTGGGCTTGGGAGGAGGAAGGGAAACCTTCTAGCTTAATGCTTTTAAACTGACAGTTTGCAAACTCTTTAAACCAACTCAAATCTTTT
>NW_008622793.1:5807-6173 GCF_000691845.1 Merops nubicus | reverse complement strand
TCCTGCTGGGGGGTGGGCAGTGGGAAAGAGCTGCTCTGCAAGGGCAGGCAAGTAGGGAATTGAGCTTAAAGGTGTCTCCCAAGCAGAGGATGGGGGCCCTGAGGAGGTTCCTCATGTCTTTCCCAGCTCCTTTCCCCACAGGCAAATTCTAAATGATTTAGATGGAATGCATCTAAACAAAACCCAGGCCTGCAAACCCAGCCCCTAGGAGAGAAAAGATTTGCCAATGTAAGGAATCCAGACTAGGCTGGCAGATTGGGCCAGGCTGGACCAGCCAAGCTGAACCAATTGATCATGGAGCAACCTCAGAGGACAGTAAATGGAAGCACATGGGCAAGGCTTGGGGGTAGCTGCTATGGCATGAAC
>NW_008622793.1:0-5776 GCF_000691845.1 Merops nubicus | reverse complement strand
GGGAGGGACCGGCTGAACCTGTGGCAAGTAGGTCTGAGGCCACATGGGATGGGACAGCCTGGCCCAAAGGGAGAAACCTCTCATTTCTGATGACCCAACGGAGGAGTAGACATTCAAACAAGGAAAGAGTAAGCAAGGCTGAAAAGCAACCAGTGTAAGAGATGACTTATGGCTGAGGTCTGAAAATTCTTGAGTAGCTTGGGGAACATCGCCAGCGATCAACCGGTGATCGCCTCTTCCAGCTCAAGAGCTTTTCTCAGGACTTGTTTCATCCTGTCGTGGAAGAAGCTGCCAAAGGGCACCATAGGGTAAAGTTCCCTTGGGCTCCTGGGAATGTGTTGAGCCTGCAGACCTAACAGCCTGGTGCGGTAGCCTGTGCAAACCGATCCAAAGTGCTGTGCAGCATTTCTAGGACACTGGACTGACTTTTCAAGATGTCTCCTCAGGAAGGTCAGCTTGGTAACAGATTTCTCTCTTGCTCATATTCAGCAGCTGAGCGTTGGCCACAGACGCAATTATCTCCACAGGCATTTTAATGTCTCTAATTCTGTCTGAGGTTACAGCTCAGCCGTGCAGGACGGATCGATCTGTGCAGTCACAAGCTGAGCTGGGTTATGCGGGATGGGGGAGGCGCTCGGTGTGGCTCCCCAGGAACAGCTGCTTCCTCTTCCAAGAGGGATTTAGCCTTTATTTTGTGTGAAAGGGTCCTTCTTTCCAGGATGTACAGCACTTACTCTCAGAGAATTAAAAGTAAATCCATTAGATGCCTTACGAATTATAAGGATTAAAAGGGATTTCTTTAAGAGATGCAGCCTGTTTTACATTTTTTTTCTTTGTTCTGAATGATATTTGCAAGGGAATAATGAAGACTTGACAAACCTCTCTAGAGTCAAAATTCCTGAAGTTTTGCATATAGGCTATGTTTGGAGAAATGAGGTCATAGTTAGGGTAAGATGAGGCTTTTTTAATCAACAATTAAAAATCTAAGTAGTATAATCTGGGATAACAACAAATACATTTTAATCACAGTAATATAATTACTGAGAGGGATGAATACAGGGCAAAATTAACATTGTTTAGGTATCTTTGTACTTTGTTTCTTCCTTCAAATTCTTCAATTTCTTTTGAGTGCAAATTTCCCACTTTCACAACATTTAGATTGAAATAATCACTAAACCTGCAGAGAACCTGGTGTTTTATCAATCAGTTGTCAAGCTGTACTCTCTTCTTTCCTTGATTCCAGGTTTTCACTCTGAAAGAAGGAAAATGTGATGTCTCAAAGACCTAAAAGCCAGAATTTGGCACTGAGAGGCCTGGCCAGCAGCCACACCTGTGTGAGAGAACAGTGGAAGGGTTTACATGCACAAAAGGGAGACCTTGGACTCTGCACAGCTCACAGGACGTTCCTAGACAATTAAACATGTTAGTGTTAATGAAGAAGGATGAGAGCAGGCCCTGATTTGGTCCACTTCTCCATTCTTGTCTTAAACAACCTTGAGGAAATCTCTTCTGCTCCTCTGACTATCTGGTAAATGAAGATGGTTGCTCATCATTTTAGAGCAGGCTAGATCAGTGTTTTGAGGATGAAAATGCCCAGGGTCTGTAAAATGCTGAACCTATACAGTCACAGAGGCTGTCGAAGGATGTAAAGCAGATTCACATTTGGGACTACAAGACTTTCCCACTGGAGAGCAGAGCAGCTTCGCTCCTGGACATTTTGGCTGCACTGGTAGCCAAGGGCCAGGGTTACTCACTGGACTCACAGCATCTCTGGTCTCCCATCCTCATCTGGACATCAAATACTTACCAGTGCTCTGTAATTAATAAAATGTTAGGCCACAGTTATTGACCCCTTGGTGACAAAAATTATAATATATGTTGACCTGTATGAGAAATCTGCTTCTTTGAAGATAAAAGTTCTATCACAAATTTCTTGGAACAAAACTAAGGGGAGTTTGACTTGGGGCCCCCCCTTTAAATGGAAATTAGCCCACTTGATGTGTGCACCAAAAAGCCTGAAGTAGAACTTCCTAAGAAACAGAGCCTCACAATCAGCAGTAACACCAACTCCCCAAAAACACTGTGTGGGAGAAACTGAGGCCAAATCCAGAGGTGTGGGGATGCAGAAGAGCTCTTCAAGAGGCGAGAAGAGTGGGGCAGGGGAGACAAATTCATAGGCACACTGTCCTAATGGACAGATCCATTCCAACCATCTAGAAACTCAGAGGGAAATGAAATACTCCACAGTTTAGAGGGAAAGCCCCGAAAAACAGGGAAAATCCTGTGCAGGGTCTTACATCCTTTGCTTCTGTGGCTGGAAGATATTAAAGAGAAGTAAGAAAAGGCAAAGGGAGGCTTTGTGGCTGGGCAGGTTGCCCTGATGGGTCATAGCTTCCCTCATAGCTTTCCTCCCTAGAGGAACGGCTCTCCTCAGCAATTTATATTGGCACTAGACAGGTGAAATAACACCAGCAACAACCCCCAGCACATTCGCTTGAAAATCCTTGGGTCAGCCTGTACCCCACTGCTCAAGGCTTGAAAGTCAGTTCTGCCCCCAGCAAACCTCTCAGGTCTGTTGGGGTGGCTCTGGAGGTAGGCTGGACTCAGGCAAGACCAAACAAGGCAGCTGCTGAGTCAGTGCTGCCCACTTCTTGCTTCTGCCTGGCTCAGCCTGAGTGTGACACCTTGATGCAGCATTTTTGTGGCCTCCTGGATGAGACCTGTGTTTGTTATCCAAAGAGATACCGAAGAAAGCCAGGACGTGCCACTCCCTCCCTGGCCAAAATGCCCCCAAATCAAGCTGCTCTATTCAAATTTCCCTTCTCCTATCCTCATGCAAATGCAGAGGTCAGGGCAAGGCAGCTCTGGAAACTCCCATCTGCACAGATTCAACTTGTTGAGCTCAGAACTGCACTCACAGCTGCAGAGAAGAGCCTGTGCTCCGGTGACTTTCTCTAAGGTCCAGCCTGGTGCTGAAGCAGACTGAAAAAGAATAACTTTTTTATTTTAAGCAGTAACAGCTCAGGTGAACATTAATTTTGTTTCAAAGATTTCATTTTAAGCAATAACATTGCTGCCAGGAGTGCAAGAAGCAGAGGATGTGCCAGTGTGCTCTTTGCAATTTAGTGGCTACCTTATAGTCAGGCTCTACGATATCATTCCGCCTCAGAGGGAGCCTCTGGCTGGGGATCCTCTCCAGGAAAAAAGGCAGAAAAAGTGGAAAAGCCAGTTTGCTTGGCAAAGGATAAAGAAGGGAGGGAGAGTCCCGGGAACAGTCCCTGAGGGAAGAGTGATGGAGAAAACTGAAAGGAAAATCCCAAATCAGCTCTGTGGGAGGTGGGGAGGCTCATGGGGAGTCTGTGTTCTCATAAGGTTTTGGTTTTTGCTGCTTAATCCAATGTAAGCTGTTCCCACAGTACCACTCCATGTTGTGGGATACTGCAAATGCAAGACTGGAGAAGGATCTGGCTGCAAATAGGGGGTGGAAGCAAGGGGCTGCAGGAAGGGGAAATGCCACCAGCTTAAGGTGTTTCTACTTTCAGGACTTGGGTTCTTCAACTCCTCTGTAAGAAGAAGGGATGGATGGAAAAATTCATGAAGAGTAGAGGTGAGCTTGAGGTATCTGTGCAGTAGTCTGTGCTGCCTGGGGGTTGTCTCCAAGTGTAGGATGTCCTAAAGTCTTTCCTGTGGAGAAAAGCTGAGAGATTTGGGGTTGTTCAGCCTGCAGAAGAGAAGGCTCTAGGGAGACCTTATTGTGGCCTTTCAGTGCTTCAAGGGGGCTTATCAAGAAAGGTGGGTACAGTCTTTTTAACAGGGATTGTTGTGACACAACAAGGAGTGATGGTTTTAAACCAAGAGAGGGGAGATGAAGACTGGCTAGAAGGAAGAAATTGTTTATGCTGAGGGTGGTGAGACCCTGTCCCAGGTTTCCCAGAGAGGTGGTAGATGTCCCATCCCTGGAAACATTTTGGTCCCTGCTGGCTGCAGGGGGTTGGACTAGATTACTTTTAAAGGTCCCTGCCAGCCCCAAACATCCCACGATTCTGTGATTCTAAGTGTGCCAGCTCAGGAACCAGGGGATGGAGCTCCAGGTCACACTGGCAGTGTGAAGGTCCGGGGATAGCCCTGGGCAACTTGTCCTGAGGTATGCAGCTTAGAGGAGCTCCATTTGTGCATCGATACAGGAGACTGAATCTCAGAGTCCCTGTGGTAGCTGTGCAGACTCAGCCTGTCTGTTTAGCCCAGGACACGCTCTGGGCAGGCAGGAGCAGTCCCAGTTTGCCCAGAGCTGAACCAGTTTGTTCCTGCTCTGCAGCAAAGAGCCTGCAGGGATGGAGGCAGAGCCCTGAGCCCTGCTGTGGTGCCTGCCCGAGGGATTCGACAGGAGGCTGGGTGGCATGGCTTGCTGCCCAGCTCTGATTGCACTGAAACCAGGAAACCGACTCTGCAGCCGTGAGAGGCTTCTGTTCAAACATGTGGGGCTCTGAAATTCATTTCCCTAAACACGTTTTCATTTCAACCTGAAAAAAAACCACAAGGGATTTATTTTCAAAACTCATCTTTCATTTTGTCCTCGGGGTCACCGACAGGCTCAAATAACACAATTTGCATTAGCCAGCGTCCTTGGTGCTCATCCGATCCCAGACTGTCATCTGCCTAATTTCTTCAGGCTGGCCCACCTGGTCAAACGACCACTTAACTCAGTGGGATTTTTCCTGCCCAGGAAGACAAGTTTGAGCACAAAACAAGTCACCAAGTGGACTCAGGAGGCAGCACCACACGGTGTAAATCGTGTAAATATTTAGATGTGATAGACTGCTGTACTGAGGTACAAGGTTACTGCCTAACGTGCCCACGTCCCTGCTCCACACCCAGGCCTGCTGACTGCAGTGCTGACCCTGGCACTGTGGGTTGTGTCCTCAGTACGGGACCCAGCCGGGAAGTTTGCTCCTTCCAGGTGCTGGGCCTGATGCATCCAGCAGTTTTAGATAGGGGAGGGGATCGAAGGCAAGGATCATTTGGGACACTTTGGGAGTGAACCTCAGGGCCAGACACCTAAGCAACCAAATCCTAGCAATCCTTTGGTGTGGGCAAGCAAGCAGGCAGGGAATCATAGAATCATTTTGGTTGGAAGAATCTTTTAAGATCATTAAGTCCAACTGTTAACCCAGCACTGCCAGGGCACCACTAAACCATGTCCCTCAGACACCACATCTACACAGCTTTGAAATCCCTCCAGAGATGGGAACTCCACCACTGCCCTGGGCAGCCTGGGCCAGGACTGAAAAACCCTTTTGGGAAGACATTTTTTCCTCATGTCCAACCTAAACCTCCCCAGGTGCAACTTGAAGCCATTTCCTCTTGTCCTTGGGAGAAGAGACTGACTCCCACCTCACTGTGACCTCCTTTCAGGGAGTTGCTTGGAGCGAGAAGGTCTCCCCTGTGCCTCCTTTTCTCCAGGCTGAACAACCCCAGTTCCCTCAGCTGCTCCGCACAAGACTTGTGCTCTAGACCCTTTACCAGCTTCATTGCCCTTCAGTACCTCAGTGTCCTTCTTGGAGTGCAGGGCCCATAACCTAGTATTCGACACCATTATTTGGGGTACAGCCTCACCCGTGCCAAGTCCAGGGGCACGATCCCTGCCCTAGCCCTGCTGGCCACACTTGTGCCGATACGAGCCAGGGCTCTCTGATCTATGTGGGAGGTCCAGGGCTACCAGCACTGTGCCCGCCAAAACCTTTTCTGCCAGGACACCACAAGGCTGCCTCCGCCACCC
>NW_008622792.1:1498-1871 GCF_000691845.1 Merops nubicus | reverse complement strand
TGACCCCCAGGGTTGATGGCTTGGGGAGATTTTATAAAAGAATCATCATTTTTTGAATGGAGAGGGGAAATTTTTGAATTTAGATGGAAAAATTTGGAATTGATACAGAATTTTTTTGAATTTAGACAGGAAAATTTTGAATTTAGAAAAAGGTTTTGAATTTAGAGGGAAAATTTTGAATTTAGACAAAATTTTTGAACTTTGATGGAAAATTTTTGAATCTAGATGGAAAAATTTTGAATTTAGATGGAAAAATTTTGAACTTAGATGGGAAATTTCTGAATTTATACAGAAATTTTGAATTTAGATGGAAAATTTTGAATTTAGATGGAAAAATTTTGAATTTAGATGGAAAACTTGAATTTAGACAAAA
>NW_008622792.1:0-1270 GCF_000691845.1 Merops nubicus | reverse complement strand
AATTTAGACAAAATTTTTGAACTTAAATGGAAAATTTTTAATTTAGATGGAAAATTTTGGAACTTAGATGGGAAATTTCTGAATTTATACAGAAATCTTGAATTTAGATGGAAAATCTTGAAAATAGATGGAAAAATTTTTAATTCAGATGGAAACTTGAATTTAGATGGGAAATTTTTAATTTATACAGCAAAAATTTGAGTTTAGATGGAAAATTTTTGAATTTACATGGAAAAGTTTGGAATTTAGAAAAGTTTGGAATTTAGATGGATAATTCTCAAATTTAGACCTTTTTAAATTCAGACTGAATTTTTGAACTTTGATTATTGGAGACTGATTATTTTTGAGTTTGGACTGATTGGTTTTTGTTATTTAGAGGGATAATTTTTGAACTTAGATGGATTATTTTTAAATGTAGCTTGATAATTTTTTTATTTGGGCTCATACTTTTTTATTTAGACTGATAATTTTTCAATTTCAGTGAAGTCTGAATTTAGGCTGATAGTTTTTTTCATTTAGACTGGTGATTTTTCAATTTGGATGGATGACTTCTGAATTTAGACCAATGACTTTTAAATTTAGACCAATTATTTTTAAGTTTAGATGGGTAAGTTTTAAATTCAGATGGATTACTTGAATTTAGTTGGGTGATTTTTGAATTTAGATGGGTAAGTTTCAAATTTAGATGGATGGTTTTTAAATTTAGATGGATGACTTGAATTTAAACTGATGATTTTTAAATTTAGACCAGTAATTTTTAAATTTAGATGGATAACTTTGAATTTAGACCAATAATTTTTAAATTTAGATGGATTACTTGAATTTTGACCAATGACTTTAAAATTTAGACTGATGATTTTAAAACTTAGATAGCTGACTTTTGAATTCAGACCAATAATTTTTAAATTTAGATGGATGACTTTGACTTTAGACCAATAGTTATTAAATTTAGAGGGCTGACTTCAAATTTAGAGCAATAATTTTTAAATTTAGGTGGATGACTTCAAATTTAGAGCAATAATTTTTAAATTTAGGTGGATAACTTCAAATTTAGAGCAATAATTTTTAAATTTAGATGGATGACTTTGAATTCAGACCAATATCTTGGAAATTTAGATGGCTGATTTTTGAATTGAGCCCAAAAAGTTGATAACTGAGCCTGGATTCTTGGGCCTCGACTCATCACTGTTCATTATTTCCCTTCCAGACGAGTACGTCTCCTCCTCCTCCCGCGCTCAGCCCCTCTCCTCCTCCTCCTCTTCTTCCTCCT
>NW_008622791.1:0-238 GCF_000691845.1 Merops nubicus | reverse complement strand
AGGCACTGGGTGTATTGCTCCACCACAAACGTGCATACCCGAAGTGGCAAACTATCTCATATTTATACAATGAAACACTACATATTCAAATGACGCCTATACATATTCATTACCTAACCCCGAAAGAGGCAGTCTCTTCCATGTAATCAATTTCATGGTCTGAATTGAGGCAGTTGTTGTCCTTGGAAAACACCTGTTCTTCCTTACTAGCCATTCTTTATTGATAAGTTTGTGATGT
>NW_008622790.1:0-8800 GCF_000691845.1 Merops nubicus | reverse complement strand
CTTGTTGAACCTCATGAGGTTCACCTATGCCCACCTCTCCAGCCTGAAGGAATATGAAACAACAACAGACACCCATGGACATCATCTCTCCGTGTTTGGCAGCAGTGTGCTTGCACATCCAAACAAAAAGAGAAGACACAGCAAACATCCAGCTTTCTGTACTGCAACAGTTTTGCCAAATCTTCTTTCAATAACAAGGTCACAAGTACAAACCATCAAAGGGGAACACGAGAGAAGTCACTTCTGTTCCCTGTACACATACATGTGAAAGGAAAATTACCTAATAATTTCAGTTTTTATCCCTCAGGATTACTTCACAGTACATATTTTCCACTTTTCTATTGTGCCATTAATCTTTATCCTGTGCCTCCTGCAGAAACCTCTTTTTTCCTCTCACAAAGGCTGCCAGGCTCCCGCTCTCCAAGGGGTCACAGGTTCCAGAGTAATCCACAGAAACAGGAAACCAGGCTTCCTCAGTCAGTGTTGAAACACCAAAACCTGTTTCCTTTCTACAAAAATAAAACCTGTCAGGGCATCCTCTGTGTTGGCTCAGTGTATGAGCAGCAGCTCAGGAGGAGGGAGAGCCTACGGGATTTCTTGCTTGGGAAATAAATGTGAGATAACTTGCAGCATTTACAAACCAACAGAATGAAGGAGATAATCCTCTTGCTGCTCCTACTGCATTTACAGAGTGGCAGCACTGGATTTAATACTATGGGAAAGCTCTTGACCACAGACCAGGGTGGTGAAACCCAGACAAGTCACTCAGATTTGACTCCATCTCCGACCACAGTTGCGGGGTCACCTCATTCTGAGATTCAAGCTGCTGAAGTGAGTGCCTCACAGGGACCTCCTTTTGCATCTTCAGGCAAGACTCTGGGAATGAAAGCAGTGAAGAAAACCTCCAATCCTACAACCTCACCTGCAAAGCAGTCAAATGGACACAAGAATGGTGACTCTGACAATGATAAGATGGGAAGCTATTCCAGCAGCAAAGGGATATCTCCACAGAGCAATGCTAGAGAGGTCCCCCCCCGACAAGAGATCACTACGAGCCAGGATACAGCTACAGGGAACAGACCTCTCAAGCAGTCATCCCACAGCACTGGTGTCACCAGTACCCAGCAGGATGCCACCTCCAGAGCATCTGGCTTTGAAACTACAAGGGGAAAGTAAGGAGAGTTACATATTTTTTTTCTTGTCTCCTATATACTGCTTAGGAATGGTCATTTTCCTGTTCCCAGTGAAATAATTGACAAGACTCCTAGTAATTTCAGTAAAATTGTTTTCCTGGCTTAAAGAAGACCATCTAAAATGAGCAAGGGACCAAACCTGCAGTATTTACTCAGTCAAAACCACACATTGTGACAGAGTAAATGCGGCAATATTTTATTCCTTGGAGTAGTTAAATCCAACAGGAAAGTCATTATCATAGGTGGGTAGGAGAGGACTACAATAGATGCCTGCCTGTTTTATGCACAGTAAATGTTGATTTTTTTTCTCTTTTCTTGTGGGGTAAAGAAATTGCAAATGCACTTTTTCATTTGGAATCCATTAAAAATTATTGTGCTTGTAAACTTCTTCACTAAAATGAAAATATGAGCAATTAAATGTACAAAATGCATCAGTCTGACAATTTGAAACATCTTATTCTGTGATAAAAACCTATGAAAAGTGGCATTGCAGATGCACGTGCCTACAGAATTGTATAACTTAATACATAATAGCAAAGCATAACAGAGTATATACAATTGTGCTGTTTGGGTTTATAGCTATGAAACACTCAGTTATATTCTTTGCTCTCCAGTGTCTTCAGTTCTCAATGGGTATATAAAGTCAGTTAATACTGACTTTGGAGATGTTGCAAGGTTCACTTAATTGCTGATATATATTTAGATATTGGTAGGAAATGAAAGACACAAAGGGTTGGTTGTTTTCTACAGTATTTATGAAGAGTGGGCTTTCAGTACATAGATTTCTTCTTTTGATTGTACTTCCCCAAATGTTAGCATCCAAAAGGAGAAAAACCTCTTTCACTTAAATTCACATAAAAGAGAATAAATCACCCCATAGAAATATTCCTACAATTATGTTGCTATGTGTTGCTGAGAGCTGATGTTCCTTCAACTCAAAAGAAAGATTCTCATTGACCTGAGCATGTTTTGGATCAAGGATAAGTGAAATAATTCACAAAGACTCACAGGAAAGGAGTCCTTCGCCTGCACTTGGAAGATATACCCCAGTAAGGAGCTGTATTTCACAGACAGCTTTTCTAGCATACTCCTTAAATTATGAATATCATGTGTTACAACATGTTACTCTGGTGTTGGGCAGAGTGTCTGAGTTAACCTGAGTTAAATGGGTTCTTTTTACATATGAAAGCAAATAACTGCATCTCCATTAAAATAGGTCTTAACATATGCTAAGCTTAGAGTCTTTAGCTTTCTCAGCTTTTTCAAGAGTAGTATCCCAGTGAAATTAATCTTCAGAAAACTCTGTGAATTGCCAGGCATTGCTTCTACCTTTTACATAAGATATAAATACAGAAAGCAAAAAATTAATCTCTGATGAAAAGTCTCATCTTTATTTATCATAGTGGGATGTGGTTGCAACTGCAAAAGGGCAAAATAAGCAAAGTTTGTATTGACTAGCACTTTATTTCATGAGTGGTCAAGGAGCAACTTGCTGTGAAAAACGCACGAAGGTGTCTGGGTTTTGGGGTTTCTTTTTCAGTCCATTGAACAAGTTAGTGATAAAGCTAAGACTGGATATCAAAGTTATAGCAGTGTGTAGCAGCATGAAACCCCAGCATAAAACAGAATACTGAAGCTCCCCTCTCTCAAACTGCTGGGTTACTTAGCCTCTCTCCAGCAAAGATCTACAGTTCTAGGTGTGGCTCCCTCCTGTTGGTGTTAAGATTCTTTTGTTAGATTGTCCTCCTACAGCATGCAGGTGCTTTTACAATCAGCTGGGGTGTTCTGAGCTTTTATTCCAGTTTTGCCACTGACCTGGACTGTGACTAAAATAAGTCACTTCACTATTCTGTCTCCCTTCCCTATGAATTAGACCTGGATGAGTAACAAAGTCACTCATGACTAATTTTTTTTTCAGTAAAGTCATGAAAAAATGCCAAGTCTAGTGTGCTCAATGTTACCAATCACTGCCATGAAACACCTGGAAAGCTACTGCTGAGAAATTGTGCATAAGAATGCAAACATTTTTACTTATTATGTGCAGGTGTTATCCATTTCTAGCATATATTTTCTTCAAAAAAACCCCCACCTTTGCATCCTTATTGCAAATAAAAGTAAAGAGATGCCGTAAAACTTCCAATAAAGACATAGAGCTTTCTTTGAGCTTTACTCATTTAATGCCTGAGCACAGCACAAATGAGTCAATAGCTGATTTCATAGCTATAAAGTACCTCAGAAAAGTGATGCAAAAGCAAAAAATGTATTTCCAGGTCTGAGGAACAATAATTTGTTTTTTTGGTTTACTTTGAATTAAAACAACTCTTTGGTTATAGTCTGTATTTCAGCCTGATTTTTTGAGTGACCTTGTAGGAACTGCATGACTCTGTAATCCTTTGTGCTAACATATGTGCAGAGGTGCTGATGTTAAGAGAGTCCTTAAAGAAGGAACAATGGAGACAGGTCAGGGAGAGACAAGAGGAAGGAAAACAGAACAAGAATGAGCATTTGGTTTTAAATGTATTTATAATTCTTAAAATACCAATATATATACATTGTTGGAGAGTCTCCAGGGCTGTCTGATTACCCACAAGGTACAATATGTGCCTACTGTTAAGTTTTAGTTATCCAAATACAACGTTCTGAAGGAGCTTTTGTATCTTACTGTCTTAATTACTGTCACAGAGGCACCCACAGAACAGACAATTGCTATCCAAAAATAGGTGTTTGTTGCAACTAAAGCTGCCCAGCGCTCCTTCTAACAAAAATCAAATTACAAGTTTGGATGTCTGTTGGAAATATAACTACTACACAACTAATTCCTAAATTTTAAGAAAAGATGAACCAAAATGGGCATACATTTACTCATAAAGGGGAAAGTCCCACATGAGTGCCCAAGATACCACTCACCCAAATTGGCGGGGGTGAGGCTCACTCAATCCACAGAGACTTAGTCAATCTGTGGAAGTGTCCTTGGATGGTGTATCCAAGGGGAAGGTCTGACTGCCAGCCCTGCTGTGCTGTGAAGAACCGACTCAACTGGTTCTTAGGCAGTGCTCCACTGATACCCTGGTCAAGGGTGCACTATGGCCATTCTAATTGGTTGAGGGGGCAAGCCCAGAGAAAACAGGCTGAGGGGTCTAGACCCTGAAGTGCCAGTTACTCACCGTGAGGTGTAGCTTGGTGTTTGAAGATCCAAACCAGTCTGGTTTTGTCTGTTGGGGAGGCTGCACCTGTCACAATTACAAAGACAATTCCCTTGCTGTCTCTACCCTAGATTATTTGAGGACAACATTATGTACACAAATCACATGTATCCTAGAACTAGATCAGAAAAAAGTTCTTCTAGTTCAGTTCATTTTTGCAAAATTCCTGTTGAAATGTTGGAAGTGTATGATTTGGAAATATTTCATGGATTTGCAAAGTCTGCACCTGAAGAATATTTCTGCCAACGACCAACTGTGGCGAGCAGGACACCCAGATGTGGCAGCTACCATCACCCCTGAGCCCACACCACCAGGTGCAGCTGTGGTATTTTAAGTGCTAAACATTGGGCATATCCTTATCTCTATAGCAAATAAACTCTTCCTTATTCTTCACTGCAATGAAAATGCAATGGAATCCTATTCTTTGGCAGTGAAGTGGAACAATATTACAGTTAATCTTAGAATAGATTCAGGAGGACATAATTTGTTAGATTTTGTAGTTACCTGCTCTTGAACAATTTCAGAATAGTGTTTTCCCTTCTGAGGCATCCCTCCTTCAAGCAGGGCCTGCACCCAATCTTTAAGAAGGCTAAAGAAACTTCATTGGAAGCACATCTGGAATGGCTTGAGCTGAAGGAAAATTCCTTTTTTTCACTCCTGGTAATGAATTTGGCTTAAGCTCTGAAATGTAAGGCTTATGTCTCTACATACAAATACGCAATTACTTTTTTTTTCTTTTATTTCTATCTATCTTCAAATTTTCATGCTAGCCATAGCAATGAATAAATAAAAGCTGGAGATCTGGAGCTGTCCTGCAGCAGCAGAGTTTTTCCAAAGTTCAGTGACATCAAATGTGAGCACCAATTTGGTGTCAGAGAAGAAAAATGGTGATACATTCTTTACAACTGAGTTCATGTGAGATACATCTTACTTAGCCTGTGGAGTGGGACAATGGGAGTATTTCACAGTATAAAGCAGCATAATTAACAGTGGTGCTATGGAGCAAGTCTGAGGCAGAGTCCTGAGACTAGCACATTCATCCTTCCATTCTGCACCCAGGTTTATTAATCACTATTTAAGGCAGCTCCTGAATACGAGACATTCATTCAGGCTGCAAATTAACCACAGTATCTCCATGTTGTTGGATGGTTCTACATTACTCTTTTCTCTTTGTATATGTGTATGACACATTTTTCAATTATCACAAATCCACTGAAGGTCTTCATAGACTTCCTCTGCCATTACCTTGGGCAGTGGCGAGTTGACAGTATTTTATTACTAAGCACATAAAGGTTTAAAAAAGCCAGCACCAGGGACAGATTTGCTTACCTGCCACATGTAGTAGGAGTGCTGAAATACTTCATTCTCATGACCAGACCTCTGCATTTCTCCCCAGAAATTGCTTTTACCTCTATCAGCTTGGTAGAATTTCTAGTGTATTGATAAATTAAAACGAATGGTTAAGCTCAGCAGATGGTACAAATACACAAGACACATAGAAACCCGATTTAACTGCCTAGTTAATGCAAGGCTCACAGTCTGTTTTGATCATGTCACTTTTTAATGGAGCAGGGAGGACAATGCTTGAATCAATTTCTTAAGATTTTGCATCACTGTGCATTTACAATAAATAAAGCCACGCACGGCTTGGGTTTCTGCTTCACCAGGTATATTCACCGTGACCTGGAAGGAGGAACCTCTTACACCGATGCTTAGGCTGCCTTCCTGGCTAAGTGTCAGGGGACATTTGACAAGCAGTGTTTGCTTTGCCCTCATAAGATTGTATTACAGCCACGCAGAAGGACTTTGCCAGAAGTCCCTCTTACCCAGCCTCGCCTTGAACGCACATCTGACGCTTGGCTGCAAGCCCACCATCTAATTTTCCTCCACAGGCTGAACGCAGCGTCACACCCGTTGCAGTCCTAAGTGCAGAGCAGATTGTTCACCCAAGGGCTGGTGTTCACTGCTTTGCTGCTATTCCAGCCACAGTTATGCAGTTCCATAATGATGCATGTGGCACGATACCAAGAAAATGTAACCCTCCAAAGAGAATTTTACTGCGAGTCTTTAGAGATCGTCGCTGTATCCCTCTGAGCACGGAAGTAAGACAGTTAATAGATGACTGAGGCTGCTGGTGTGAAGCAGCAAAAACATCTTGTTTTATTGTGCAGTTTAGGCCCTGCTGCATGCTGGGCAGCTGTACTGGAACAGGGCAGGAGCTGCACAAGGTCCATGCGCTTCATTGACATTTTGCATGGACCTCATGCATTAAGGAAATGTTTTCCACTGCTGATGGCCCATGCACAGAAGGAATCAGAGGATCTCTCTGCTCCAATGCAGTGGCCACTTTTCAAGTAGTTCCAGTACCGAGCTGGGAAGGAATCATTGTGGGAGATGGTTTGCCCAGCTTGTACTGCCTCCCAGAGAGATATTGTAGGATGCTTTGCCTTTCAGGGAGAGAAGAAATGGTAAACACATGTCCATACAATTCTGTACTGTAGCTGATAAAATAATTTCTGAAAACTGGATGAAATTCAGGAAATAACTAAATCCAAAAAGTTCTGGTTTTCTGAGACAGCTTTTCAGCAGAGTAATTCCGTTTCAGTAGCACAGGAAACATAGCACTGGAAAGAAAAAAAAATCTCCACCCAGGTTGTTTTTGAGACACTCAAAGTGCTTAAAAAGACAAAAAGCCCAGCATATTTTTTCTCAGCCTCCTAAGAGTCTGTTTATTTATTGAGATAAGGCACTACTATATAGATGACTTCCATTGTTTTTTTATGCTGGTAATAAAGGTTTCTGTTCATCTGATTACACTATTGCATTAATGCTCATGCTTATCTTTCCTCTGGCTCTTTGTTTCATCTCCCATGGGAACAGTGAGGATTATGAACTGTTTCCCATCTCTACCAATACCTCTTTACCCCCCCTGTGCAGATTAGGAATACCATAACAAACTGGACAAAGCATTAGGATTTACCTCATGGCCACTGCAAATATTTAACTCTTTGCAGTATTTCATTTAAGGTGAACAGATATCTCTGGTGTAAGTCAGCACAGAAAGTACAAATTGTTACAAATTTGAATATAATATACATTTTAGAAAACTGACACTATTTCCTAAAATAGACATGGCAAGGAGAAGAAGAGCAACAAGGCATCCCCATATCTTTTCCACAGACATTATCTGAGTTGCCAGTTAGAGAACGCAAGTGTTTCAAAAGACAATTTTTCTCCCAAATCCCAAAACATCTATTCTGTATTATGTTCCTGGTAAATAACACCATAGGTCATGAGGAAAAGCCTGGGGTGAAAACAAACAAACAAACAAACAAAAACCAACAAAAAAACAAACAACAACAAAAACAAACAAACAAAAAAACGAAAACAAAAACCACACCTTGAATTTCATGGACTTTAGCTCATATCTTTTTTGTTCAAGAGCCCCAAGAAATCATTTAGTGACAGTGTAAAGATAGAGCTCTGCACAAGTAAGTGGCAAGTGAGGTACAAAGCAACTGGCAAGGCATGTAAACACTTAACGAAGCTAAATAAGAATAGAGAAGCTGACCAAAACAGCACTATAAACAGATTAAAGAACAACATTCACCCCTGTGGAAATGGGATGGATTTTCTTCAATGTTTTAATTTTGTCACTTATAAAGGCTTTTATTTTGGTCAGTATTTCTCAAATCAAAGAAGCCACTAGAACACTTTTAAAGAGCAGTTTGTTTGGGTTTTCAAAGGTGTTTTACTGGATGATTCTCAATCCATAATTCTCAAATTAGGTTAATGGATATCTTCTCTAAAGTCTAAATTCAGTCTGTGTGCAAGTTTGATTATTTTGAAAGGCTCTGAACACAGAGAGGGAGACAAGGTCTAAATTAAGTGATCTGGTTCACAACAAGACAACCTTTTAAATGCTAAAATACATTATCAAAGTGATAGATAAATGGAACCATAAGTGAACTTTTGCAATACAAGGTAGGACACACAATCTGTCTCAACAGTAAGTAAAAACTTGGATGAGACAAAGAGGCTGTTCACAGTCCAAGGTTTCAGTACTGTACACACAAAAAAAGGAAATGAATGATGAGAGCAGAATTTGTGTTTTGTAACAGACTGGACAAAGTGTCAGGACCCTGAATACTACAAAAAAGCCAACAAAATAATTAAACAAGCAGTATGATTCTCCACACCTGATATACCAGCATCAACAAGTCAGCTCTTTCTCAGGGCTAAAAACATATTCTATAACATATCTTACAATTACTTACTACATTATATTGCATATGAAATGCACTTTCCAGAAGCTGTCCAAGTTTACTATTCCCATCAGCATATAAAATAGATCATAGACTTATAGAAATAATTTGCTTCAAAGAGACCTTTAAGATCATCAGG
>NW_008622789.1:3174-6315 GCF_000691845.1 Merops nubicus | reverse complement strand
ACGGCCGGTGCCTCCTGCCCGGGCTGGGACGCTCGTGCCCCGAGGGTTCGGGAGAAGGGCTCGTGCTCGGCCGTGGGACGGGGACATCTCCAGCTCTGCCTGGCCAGGCCACAGCCTCGGTGGCTACGATGGAAGTTCGAACAGCTCCTGGAAGAAACCCTTTCTGAGACGTGGATGCTGATGTTTGGGAAGTCTCATAACACTGGAAAACTCCTGGAGGAGTGGGGAAAACCCTGTTTTTCAAAGAGTGACTCAGATGACCGTGCTAACTGCAGAGCAGAGAGGCTGCCCATCGATGCCAGCTCAGCCACAGAGAGGGGCAGTCAGTTGTCAGTGAGAGGATGGAGTATAATTAACTCTAATCAGTCTGGCTTTGCCAAGCATGAAGTTTAATAAAAAGAAACCAAATTTAGCTGTTACGTTATTGATGTTACAAATGTGACTGGCTAAGATAACTGACATAATAGGTGAGACTAACAGCTCTGACTCTATAGAGCATCTTGCTTTAAAATTAGCATCGTGGAAGTTTATTAAAGTGACTACTTTTAATCTCCTTAATATATTTTCTCAGGTCTAAAAAAAAAAGTCACTGCAGATGGAGAAGGGTTGTGCTGGGATGGGCATTTCTTTTGGATCCCTGGGGGAATCAGCTCTTGAGACATCTCTGTGCCCCCCAGGGAATGGTCTCTTGGCTCACCCATCTCTGTGTGTCCCTGGGAACTGGCTCTCGAGAGGTCTCTGTGTGTTTGCCCATCCGTGGTGGTGGTGGCTGGTGCAGGGACCCGCGTGCCCGCAGTGGCACTGGGTACTGGGGAGCCTCTGCTCCACACCAGGGGTTTTGGGAGGGGGGCCAGGGCCGTGGAGCAGAGCTGGGAGCTGCTGGCAGCGAGCGGTCGATGGCAACTCTGGGCACAGTGTCATTGCAAGGAAATGTTGGTCCCAGGATTTCTGGGCGAAGAGGAGATATCTGGAGGGGCACGTGATGCCAGTGGGCTGTCGGTGGGTGCTGTGCCCGGCCGTGCTGCCTGCAGCTGGAGCAGGTCCACGGGCATGGGAGAAGGGTGCACGAGAGCTGCAGAAGTGAGCCAGGGTCCGGTGTCTGTGACAGGAACTAACAGTATTCAGTCACCTACAGGAGGGTGGTGGAGGACTTGGTTGCAGGCTTTGGAACCCCGGGGGGGGCAGATGCTGCCGGAGCATCGCTTGGTGCCATAGGCAAAGGCACAGCCTGGGCAGCAAAGGCAGAGCCTGGGCAGCAAAGGGCAATGCAGCCCACCGAGCTTGCCAGGAACGCGGCGCTGGAGCTCACTGGTGACACAGCACTGGAACTCCCCATGCTCACTGGGATACACGGCGCTGGAGCTCCCCAAGCTTGCTGGGCACATGGTGCTGGAGCTCGCTGGGCACACAGCACTGGAACTCCCCATGCTCACTGGGAACACGGCGCTCGAGCTCCCCAAGACTGCTGGGAACACGGTGCTGGAGCTCACCAGGCTTGCCAGGAACACAGCACTGGACTCACTGGGCTCACAAGGCACATGGTGCTGGAGCTCACTGTGCTTGCCAGGCAACCGAGCTCCCTGGGAATGTGGCACCAGAGGCAGGACAGGCGACCGGCACCTCTGGAACTGGCACACTCCTCTGGGATGGAGTTTTGAATTGCATCTGGAGATCTTCACAGATCCGAGGGTCCACCCTGCCCATTACTGCCGTGACAAGGGACCAGAGCCGAGCCCAGGTGTTGGTCCCACTGCAGGGTGCTCCCAGGGAAACGCTTCCAGTGGTCACCCAGCCTGTGCCTGTGATCGCCACATTCTCTGTGTCCCGGGTGAACTCATCCAGGCACTTTTTAAAATCAGGAGAATTTTCAACAGGCACTGATCTCTCCAGCTCCTGCTGTGACTCAGAGGGTGACCCAAAGCACTGGTTGAAAATTCCTGGAGCTGAGTCACGTTGATGTTGGCCCCATGTGGGTCTGCAGCCATCAAACCTCTTGGACCTGGTGCTGAGGTGGGCGGGGACCCCCTGGCACCCTCAGGCTGGAGGGGCCCCCGTGCTGCTCTCGGCTCAGGTTGCAGCCCAGGGGAGCCTCAAGGATCAGCTCCTGGCAAAGCCAGAGGCAAGCAGAGCTTGGCGAGCCGTTTGTGCTGCTCAGTCACATCAAAGGCATAAGGATTTAGATTTTAATGCAGGACAGTTTGTGGCCAGTGTGTTTGCTGTTCTAAAATCCAAGAAGCCCTGTGTCCCCCCCCAGCGTCCTGGTGAGCCTCCTGCTGAGTGAGATGGTGCTTTAACCAGGGCAGGGGCTGGAGTGGGACAGAGCTGACACAGCCCCCACAGCCTGGGGGGAGGAAGGAGGGACTGGGGGCATCTGTCCATCCTTCCATCCATCCTGCCCCGTGGGCACGTGGTGAACCAGGGCCAGGCAGCTCTCTCATCTCTTTGCAGGGAGCAGCCCTGAAGTACCTGCCCTCCATCCTTGAGGACGTGTTTGGGATCTTGGATTCTGCTGCGCTGGGGTAGGGTCCCTGTCACCCCATCACCCCCAGCCCTGCTCTGTGATGTGTTTGGTGCCTGCCACAGCTGTGTCTGTCCCCAGTCCTGTCCCATGGTGACCCCACACCCCAGAGCTGATGCCATCGAGCCGAGGCCAAGGGCAAGCAGAGGGGTCTGGGTTTTCTGACTCCTGGGAGTTGCCTCTTTATTCCCCTCCTCGTGCAAAACGGGGGTGGATTTGGCTCAGCTTCTGCAGCAGTTTGTGCTTCGGGGGGTCTGAGCCTGGAAACCCACAGCCCCGGGTCCATTTTGGTTCACTTGCAGCAGTGCCTGGTGCTTTGTGTGGTGGGACCAGCCTGCCCTGCACCTCCCCACGCAGCTCTGCCCCACTGAGGGGCTGCCCTGGCCCAGCAGCCCCGTCCTGACTGACGCGCGGGGGCAGCCGGTACCCGCCCCCTGGTCGCTGCGCTGGGCTTCCGTGGCAGGGAGGGGCTGCAGGCGCTCGGGAGAGAACCCCGCGGGGCTCCTGCAGCCCCCCCCTTAACCACCTGCTTAAATCCTGGGCCCAGGGCCTTGCTGCGGGACTTCGTCGGGCACCTGCCGCCCCAGCGCCTGCTGCAGCAGAAGCTCCAGTCCCTACCCGGA
>NW_008622789.1:1440-3064 GCF_000691845.1 Merops nubicus | reverse complement strand
AGGGACCCCTGCTCTGCCCCCCAAGGCGGCGCCTGTGCCCCGGGGCAGCTCTGCAGAGGGGGCAACTCCCTGGAGCTTGTGCTGGAGCCGAGCGTGGCCCAGCCCCTGGCAGGGTGCAGTCGGTGGTGGTGGAGTGACCCCCTCCTGGTGTTGGGCTGACCCCCTCCTGTGGTGGGACTGAACCTCTCCTGATGCCTGGCACGCTGCCCAGCTGCAGAGGAAACCCAGTTTAGCTGGAGCAACGTGCTGTCGGTGTGCCAGGGGTTGGGCAGTCGTGATGGGGGGGTTGGGGGCTGCTGCTAGACAGGAAGGATTCCCCAGGCCTGCCCCGAGAGCTGCTCTTTGCTGTTCTCAGGAGTAGTCTGGGTGATGGAGAAAAGTGCAGACTTTGTAAATTGTGCCCTGCAAGGAGGAGTGTCCAGAGAGTGTCACACTGGAGGACAGACTCAGGGTTAAAATTAATCTCGACAAGTTGGAAAAATGGTTTTGAAAGATGCTGCTTGCATTTAAATTCAAAGCAATCATGTGAAAGCAACCACGGGTTGGAGCACTGGGCAGCAGCCGTGCTGCAGGAGGAGTTTGGGTGGCACAAGAAACTTGTCTCTAAAGTGGAGAGAGCCCAGAAGAAAGCAGCGGGAGAGGCAGAGCTATGAAGACAGGGTTAGGAAGCAGTGGCTGAGGGCTCGGAGCAGGGAGAGGCACAGGGGAGATGTGAGGAGGTTCCCAATGTCCCCACAGCATCATCAAAGAGAAGGGGAGTGAGCTGCCAGGGCAGCTGGGGCAGGGCTGGCTTCAGCCGCAGCAGGAGGCTCAGGGGAGCTGCTCGGCCACGGGCAGTAGGAACCGTTTGTGTCTCTCCCCCTGGAGACTGAGACATGGCAGCACGAACGTGTCTAACTTGGCATCGAGGGCACCTCCTGCTGCTGTTCCAGCTCTGCTCTGAGCTGCCGTGATCCTGTGAGGGTTCCTGGCACCCCTCCCCACACCCTGTCCTGAGCCCCCCTGCACCCCATGTCCCTGGAGCCAGCCCCACTGCTCCTCCTTTCCCCTGGACAAGCAGATGCTCATGCCAGCCAGAAAATGCTGAAGAAACATTTCCCACCACCCCGGGTCACCCT
Organism: Merops nubicus; assembly: GCF_000691845.1. Lineage (NCBI taxonomy): Eukaryota > Metazoa > Chordata > Aves > Coraciiformes > Meropidae > Merops > Merops nubicus. The sequence continues at coordinate 1,946 of NW_008622789.1, read as the reverse complement.
TTAGAGGTGCCAGCAACGTGGAGCCACCACAGCGCGGTGCCACGGACACCAGCCCTGGCCAGAGCAGCAGGGCAGGGGCAGGGGGCAGAGCAGCAGGTTTTCCATCCACTCAGCACCAGAGACTCCGGTTTATCCAGAGAGTGCCCAGTTTGGAGTCTCCCTCTGTTAAACCTGAAGCACCTCGAGCTGAGCAGAGGAGCCGAACAAAGTCCGTTGGTGGAAGCTGAAGTGGGAGAGGTCCAGATGAGGCTTTTCTGTTTCATTTTTACTTTATTTTAGCAGAGGGTGAGCAGCTGCATGACAGGGTGTGAGGGACTCTGCCTCGGAGCCTCCCCACCAGGATTTAATGTTCTTCCAAACACCTCCTCCATCCGAGGAGGGAGGTGACAGCTCCGTGCGTGTGGAACCAGGCATCCTGCTGGTCCCTCCATCCTGTTGGTCCCTTTCCTGCCCGTGCCAGGAGGGCGCTGGCACCCCCCAGCCCTGTGCCACCCTGTCCCCCCAGA
>NW_008622789.1:1066-1400 GCF_000691845.1 Merops nubicus | reverse complement strand
GAGTCCCCCGGCACCCCCCAGCCCTGTGCCCCCCTGTCCCCCCAGAGTGCCGGGCGCTGCTGCTGCAGACGGCAGTGCCCATCCTGCGGGAGCTGATTGGGAAGGGCGAGGAGGAGGCCGCCTGCGTGGAGCTGCTCAGCCACATCCTGGAGGCTCTGCACAGGGCCCAGAAGGTAAATCCCGTCGCCTCTGCTGCCTCCTCTTCTCTCCCCAGTAACTACCTGCAGTGACCTGACTAAACCCCGTCGAGGAGGGCTAAGCACAAATGACCCGCCACGATATGGCTGGGACTGACCGGTGTCACCTGAGCCAAAGGGGGCTGCTGGTGACCACC
>NW_008622789.1:545-899 GCF_000691845.1 Merops nubicus | reverse complement strand
TCAGTGCCCACCACTGGGGAAGGGGCCTCCGAGCTCCGGAACAGCACCGGCCCGGGGTGAGGGCTGCATGGCCAGCTGGGCACTCCCTGCCCTGCTCTGCAGGCCTGGGAGAGGGGGGCCATGGGAGAAGGTGGCCACTCAGCCATTGCTGGTGGCCCCTCGGCACCATCGAAAGCCAGGTCCTGCCCTGGGGTCCCAGCCCCCCTGCAACGCTCCCGGCTGGGGCAGAGGGGCTGGAAAGTGCCCCAGGGAAAGGCCCTGGGGGGTTGGGCACAGCCGGCTGGGGAGGAGCCAGCGTGGGCACAGGGGCCAAGAAGGCCACCAGCATCCTGGCTTGGGGCAGCACTGGGGAGG
>NW_008622789.1:0-303 GCF_000691845.1 Merops nubicus | reverse complement strand
GCTGCACGGCTCCTGACGGGAGCCGGGAGCCAGGGGAGGGTCGGACTCTGCTCCCAAGGAACAAGGGACAGGACAAGAGGCAACAGCCTCAAATTGCCCCAGGGGAGGTTTCAGTTGTCCCTGTGGAACAATTTCTTGCCCTGGAGGGTTGATGATGGTCTTAAAGGTCTTTTCCAACCAAACCCATTCTAGGGTTCTGTTATTCTAAACATGAGCCAGAGCCCCATGGCTTGGGGGGTCCATCCCAGAACCCCGCAGCACAGAGCTGGCCGTGCCGGGGTGGCAAGGAGCCCCACGTACCCC
>NW_008622788.1:0-3553 GCF_000691845.1 Merops nubicus | reverse complement strand
TGGAGTTCATCTACATCTAATTATATGTTTTTCTTTTTTTCTCCTTTTGGATATTTTGTTCATCTGACTGGCCGTTGGTATTTAGAAGAAATGCATATTCCTACTCCTATTACTTGTAAGTACTTGGCTGGGGATGATGGTTCTTGAATGTGCTCACCCTGTGGTGATTTTGTGCTTTTTTGTGTTCCTTTCTTTTACCACATTTTTTCTTTTTTTTTTTTTAGCCATTCCATTTATCCATTATCCAGCAGCTTGTGTTTTATTTTCTATTTCACAGTGTTGTGTTTACCCTGTTTTACCACTGCACCCATACCTGTGCCTGCACACGTGTTCACATCCACAGAAGTGTCACTTGTGGTTTATAGTTCTTCAAATGCTAATGGGCAAACACAGTGTCCCAACTGCACCTCTTCCAATTGCCCATCCTCTTTAGGAAATACATCAGGGAAATTCACCCCTGAAAGTCACTGTCAGGAATTTCTCAGCCATGGCTATAAGATGTTTTTTAAAACATAAAGTTTCTAACAACTAGGACTTGACATTATCTCAGCAAACTTCCTTGTTCTTGCAGTTGCCAGTTTCCAAGTGTCACTTTAGGCCACTGGATGATGAAGTGCTTCAGATACTCAGATCTAAATCACCTGTCCACTTCTAATGACAGTGCTGCATAATTGAGGCAGTTGTTAAGGCGTGTGAAAATGCTTCACACATGGGTACATCCAGAGCCATCTGTTGTCTAAGGATTGAGGGGCTGGGAAGTAATCAGGGCCAAGCTGTTTCTGCCATGGGAATAGTTATCTGAGGATCAGGAGGAGGAGAGGACTGGATCAATGATGTGAGGAAAGAGTCCTGGAGAATTGAGTTGCCTGCCTTTGCTGCCACTGGAGGATTGGGAGGGATGGAGGAGGTGGCTGTGCCTGCTGAGAGAAACAGGTCTCCTCTCTCTGTCTCTCAGAAGCTGCAGCCCTAGTGCTGATCTAAACCTTTCCCTCCAAAGCAGCAATCCACCAGACTTCTAGGGCTCTGCCATCAACAAAGGGCTCAGAAGGGCTGTGTCTGCTCTGCCAGCCCCTCCTAGTCTGCCATCTCTGGAAACCTCCTGTGCCTGTTCCTGCAGTTCATCTTTGTTTTGACCCTGGTGGCTTTGTCCCACTGGAAACCTCCTGTGCCTGTTCCTGCATCTTTGTTTTGACCCTGGTGATTTTGTCCCGTGGTCACATCTGGAAGGTGTTAAGCAGCTCAGTGAAATGAGTGAGTGCATTAATGTCCTGCCATTGCAGAGCAGGTACCAGGGTCCCCATGCACCACCTCTTAGGGTCATTTTCTTCTCAATGACCTATCAGAATGTAATTGAAAGAGGAGCATTCCCCACTTGCTGAGTGTGTGAGGAGCCTATAGACACCACAATGAGCCTTGGCTTTGCCCAGTTAGGTAGCTGTAAATGCAGAGTAACCCTATGGCCTCTACACTTCCCACTGGTTCACCAAGGATGGAGTTTGACCTTACCTAGTCAAATTTCAGGACAAGCTTAACCAAGTGTTAAAGTTAAGGGGCAGTTTTAATATTAATTATTGTTACTAAGTAGTTGTATTTCTTGTTACAACCTTTCCTCTTCTGCACATTTCTCCTGAGCTTCAGAAAAGTGCCCTCTGCCCTGTTCTACTGGTTTGGTTTCCTTACAACCAGTCAGCAACCACTGCCTGAAAAATCCAGGCCCCAGTTTTCCATTAGAATTTTGTCTTCTTCAGGCAGACAGTGTGTGGACAGAACGTTCCCTGCTTTATGCTAATGTCAGATTTGTGTATTTAAAAAGATGAATCAACTTCTGACCCCTTTTTAGAACTGCAGAGCAAGGTTGCTGTAAGCAGTCAGCTGAGGTTTGCTCTGCTGCAGAGGGAGTGAGGGTATCATTTAGTGGTCTCTGCTGTCTTGTAATGGCCTCTGTGGGTCAATATACTAGAACTTTTTGCTCTGGGAACAGGAGAGTGACTCAGGAAAAGCAAAGAGAGACAAACCTCTGGAGGTCACCCAAGCCTGAGGTTGCAATGAGCTTCAGCAGTACAGAAGCAAGTGCTTTATTAGGGTCTGCTGAGGCAGATGTACACCATGCAGCATGTGACAGCAGAGAAAAGTCAGAGGTATCATCAGGCAAGCTTATGTGTTCATAGCTGCCCACTGAAGCACTCCATGGAGATCTGAGCTCGGGATGCAGTAATCATATCATTATAACTCCACAGTGCTGCACCAGAATGAGCTTATGGTGCCCCAGGTACCCCCTGAAGCATGAGCTCTGTGAGATGGAGCATCACCGTGACAGAGGCAACACATGAGTAGCCATAACACCATAAATACTTCCATCATCAGGCTGAGCATGTCAGCATTTGGTTTCAGACTGACATTTGCCCTGTTCCTGCCCTGATCTGGCAAAACCAAGCTCTGTTAGTTTGCTTTTTTTCCTGAACAGTAGTCAGGGTACACAGGATGTTGGTGAGGAGAGAAAGCAAGAGAATCCAGGCAGGAGCAGCTGATGTTTTATGGAGTTTGGTGTTTCAAGCTTCACATGAAATAGTTGTTTCATTGTGATTGCAGATGAAAATCTTAAATTGCTAAGGACTGTGTAATTCTTAGCCAAAGCTGATAGAAATTGCTACAGCCTCTTAGGAGCAGAGAGGTTTGATTTACGTTTATTTGAAATGTTGTGAAAATAAGAGCAGCAATACATTTATAGAAAGACATTTTTTGAAATAGGGTTGGTTTCCGTGCAATGACCTTGTATGAATGTTTTAGTCCTGAAGCAAAATTCAGCTGAATGAGTTACAAGTATTGAAAAGCAGGTTCTCAAATAGATCTGCTGGCAGACCTTTAAATACAACCATATGGGCTGCACCGCTTTTATTTTTAGTTTCAGTTTCTGGACTTCAAAATTGTGTTTCTTAGAGTAATTCTCGTCTGCATTCAGATAATTCCTCTCAGCCCTTTGTCATCTGCTATACCAGAGTTTCTTCTGGCTAGGGACCAAAATCTCCAACACTAACTTATCTGCACAGTCCTTACTGATTAGTCTGTTAAAGTCATGGGGACGTATCGTGGGTAACTGGTTTTCACAGAGGCTGGCCCTGAGTTTTGTGGTAATCTCTAGGCTGGAGTTCTGCCTTCAGCCTGTCTCGTGTTCTGCTGCAGTCCAGCACTGTAAAACCTGACTCTTTTTAGGGGGTTTGAGTACCTGCAGCTTTGGTGAAACTAGTCAAAAATATTAATTTGTAAAAGCAACTGTTTTAGCTGCTTTGTGCATAGGGGTAAATAGTTATGGGGTGTTTGTATAGCAACACTTCATTAAAGGCTTCCTCCAACATACAGAAAGGGGTTTATTGGGGCTGAAAGAGAGGGCCATAAAGTTCTGTAACACACTTCAGGTGGGAATGCAGAGCCAGGGGGCCTCTATTCCTCATCAGCCAAGTCATCACACAGGATTGACATCATTTTGTGTACTTCAGTTTGCCCATGATGTAAAGTTAGTTGCTTGCTCTTGGAGGCCCTTGGGCAGAGCTTGGTT
>NW_008622787.1:14999-18716 GCF_000691845.1 Merops nubicus | reverse complement strand
CCGCTTCCCCCGCGGGGCTCGGCCAGCTCCCTGCCCCGCCTCGGCTCAGGGCTTAGGAAAGCTGCTTAGCAGCACTGCCTTCGGGCTCTGCGCGCCTGCGTCCGGCAGAGACCTTCGCAGAACCCCTGCTCGGGTTTTGGGGCTTCTGCACGCCCCCTTGGGGCTAGCCAGCAGGTTGATAAGTTATTGGGGTAAGGAAGTGGAATGTGAATAGACGGGACAGCGTCAGGCATCCCTTCTCCTGGAAGGAGCCAGGCCCTGGGCAGTGGTGCCCAGAGACAGGACAAGGGGCAATGGGCACAAACAAACCCAGGAGGTTTCATCTGAACAGCAGGAAAAACCTCTTTGTTGTGAGGGTGGCAGAACCTGGAGCAGCTGCCCAGAGAGGCTGTGGAGTCTCCTGCTCTGGAGAGGTTCCAAACCTGCCTGGACACCATCCTGGGCACCCTGCTGGAGCAGGGGGTTTGAATGAGATGATCTCCAGAGGTCCCTTCCAGCTTCCCCACCCCCGGCAGGGATTCTGTAGGACTGACCAACAGCACAATTTGCTGATGAACTTGGCCATGGAGCTTGTAACACTTCACCGTGTTCATGGTATATTCTAACTCTACAAATATAAGTAGGCCTTCCAACATATATCTCAAGAATGCACATTCTTTATTTGTAATCAGAGACTTGGGATAAAACCCTTATAAAAGTGAATAGCAAAATAAACATGGACAAGAAACTTCCAGTGCATAAGACCTGGAGGGGAACTGTTTGAGAAGCTGTCTCAAAAGTGTTTCTATACTGCTTGTTGTAGCCCAGCTCTATTTTAAGCAGTTGTAAAGTAAATAGCTGGCTTATTGACACAACTGCATCTTCTTCATTCTGGGTTTGTGTTTTTAGATCCCTCACATGTGTTTAAAAGACAAGAGGCATAGAAGGACCTTGCTTCTCATTAGACAATAGCTCAGCTGTTTGCCTGTTACTGTCTCTAAGCAATGAGTAAGTGGAGAAGGAAATTTTTAATTAAGTACATGTGCTAGAGTAAGGACCACTCGAGTCTTCTCAATAATGTGGAATTTTAAAGGGTAGATGGATTAGGAAAATAATTCATGTAAAGAATTCCAAAGCAGTCTTCTAGTAGCTCTGGGCAGCTGGCCCTCAGGGAGCTGGAGTTCTTAGGTGTGAGATCTGAACACCAGCTCACTGCAGGAGGTGATGTGAGATGTGATACATCTTTCTGGGAAAAAATTTGGTTATTAAATACTGAAACGAAATTGGAAAAAAAAAAGTAACAAAAATGATAGCATTTTTAACAGGACTTAATCTCTTCGTGCTCTTCTGAGGGAATGCAGCAAACCTGTTAAAAGAGATTCTTAATGACTTTTAAGCATCTGTGTTGGAAACAGCCTGCCCCAAAAAGTCAGTGCTCAGCATTCTGTGCAGTGAGCTCAGGGGGGTCGTGCAAGGTGCTGAGACAGGTTTCCTCAGGAGCTGGCTCATGGCCAGGGCTAATAAACATGATGTTGTCTATGATGGCATCCAGGTTTTGGGAAGGATCAGCAGCTAGGTGTTACTGTAATTGGGTTAGTGAAGTAGAGCCTGCTGCATACCCTGTGCTTAGTTCAGAGGCCCAGGTGACATTCTCACTGGCTGTTTTCAGCTCTGCACTGGGATCCTTCCAGAATGCTGTCAAATTTGAACCTGCATATCCCAAAGTGGTGCAAAACATGTTTGTCTTAGAATATGATGGTCTTAAAATGGGAAATGGTAGAGAGAAAGCCAGTAAAAAAGGAGAGAGAGGGGGAAAAATGTCAGAGTTTCATTATCTCTGTAGGGATGAAGGGAGTTGGGTGAAGTGAAATAGCTGCAAGTGATGTGATGGAGCAGGAGCTGACTGTGGGTGCAGAGGGAAGGAGCTGCTGGGGGGTGTCTGCCAGGGCTGTGCTGGGTGGGAGGGTGAGCAGGGCCTGCAGCTGTGTGTGAGAGGCTCAAAGCTCTCCTGAAGTTGCTTCATTAGGCCTCTGATGACCTTCACTGACTGGGTTTCTTCAACTTGCAGTAAATGATTTAATAGTATAATTGGTATTTAGTGAGGTAAGCCTAGTTCTTTTGGGGAATGAGACTGGAAATTCTCCCTTCAGTCCCTCTTCCCAGTTGAGTTAGGGTCTGTGTGGGGTCCCTGTGTGGCTCCCCAGGGAGCAGTTGGGAACCAGGGTTAACCTGGGGGAGGGCTGGGGTGGCAGAGGGAGGGAGTGGAGCTGAGTGGGACCATCCCCTGTGTCCAGCTGCAGCTCAGGAACTTGCCTGTTCATGAAGCCAAGCATGGGGAGAGCATGTTTGAGAAGAACTGATGCACTCCAGGGTTTTTTGTTGCCAGCATGTGACATGGAAGCCCCTATCTTTGGTTCCTGTGCTGTGTCCTGCTGTTGAACAGTATTCTGCCATGAGGTTTCAGTCTGGCAGGTTTAAGGAGCTCTGTGACATAAATCAGTGGATTTGTGGTGAAGGGGGGCTGATGGCTTGTGAATGTAGCAGTGAAGTAGCTGGGTAACTTCACTGCCCAGGAGGAAAGCTACAGTTCATGTTTGTGTCTTCATTCCTTTCTGGAGACCAGAGTGAGTTAATAACCTGGCTCCTGGCTTGCTGGATTTTTAGGTGTATGCTCTGTGGCTCCTGGTCCCTTGGGGTGGGTCTTGGGGTGTGCCCAGCACAGAACTACCTCACTCTCCAATAGCCAATCCTTTGAATAGCAGCTTCAAATAACACATTTATTCCAACAAGGTAATTCTGTTGCAGTGTATGCTTTTGGGCTGGCTTTGTTTCATTTGTGAAGTTATTAATAAATTGGAAAGTGATATAAATGAAATCTAATTCTATCCATCTGATCTTCAGTTCTGGGTTTGACAGCTTCTGTTTGGAAGAGGAGTTCAAACCCTCAGGTGGAGCTGGGATTTATTTCTTGTGGCAGCTGTAAAGAACCTGTAGAGCAGATTCTTGAGCTGTGCAGAGAGCAGCTTGATTCTGCTCTCACTGTGTTGTAGATCTAGTAGAGATCTGCTCAGCTAACAATTTTTTTTGTTTTCCCCTAGTAAGTTTACCTTGGAGGTATGAGTAACTTGGATTAGAGGGCTGGGTTTAATTTTGTTAGAGCTGTCACAGTTTGTTAAATATGTAAATCAAGATCCTTAATAGGACCTGGAATTTCTCCAAAAAGGAGGATTTTTTTTCCTTCAGAACAGCAAGGTATCACAGTACTTTGGAGTAAACTATGATTTTTCTTTCTGTAATCTACATTGTTTTACTGAGTACTGATGAAACTCAAACACCAATGTTTTTCTGCAGGTTGTTGGCCCTGCTCGTGAAGGGTTTGCTATAAAAGTGTAAAGCTTGGTCAGGGTTTGGTACAGATGTGCAGGAATGATTTTCTGAATATCTGATTTACCTCAGGTGTCTTTCCTGGACAGTTCAGTGTTCCCTGTGTTAGTGATGAACGTGTTTGAGTGGGTCAGATACATGGGTAATTATTGAGGTAAAGGGTGTCCAGCCAATTATTACATAGATGTGAAACTTGAATTAGAGCAAATGGGTTTGGAGTTAGTGGTGTTCTGCTGTGGGGGTGTTGCTGCTTCCCCTGAGCTTAGAGTGCCTGTTTCCTTCCAGCACTCACAGAACGTTCCACGCTTCTGCTGCACTGTGAGAGCAACTCCCTTAATGAACCAAATCCTGCTG
>NW_008622787.1:0-14968 GCF_000691845.1 Merops nubicus | reverse complement strand
TATTATCAACACTTTTGAACAAAAATCTGTAGTGCTGTTGTACCAGTGACTCACTGGGAATCTTTCTTCTCCTTCCAGATCATGTATAGCCTTTGGACCCAAGAACCGCTCAATTGGTGCTGCTGCTAAGAGCCAGGTGAGTCTGTAATTTGGGGAGAAGCACCTTCAGTGCTCAGAAAACCAGATTAGCAGAATGGTTTGGGTTTTTTTTTAATCACTGAAGTTTACAAATGTCTCTGAGCTGGAGTCCCAGTGTCTCCAGAACTGGAATGAACAGCTGAGCTGGGTTCAGCTGCTGGTGTGTAACGCTGCTCTGTCAGCTGGGGCAGAAATCTAAGGGCTGATCCTTGCACACAATGAAATGTAAAAAAAAACCCAAGTCTTTGCTTCTTAAATTCTGATGAATAGTAGTTTAGTTTTAGGTTGCAGCTGTAGATTCTGAAGTGAAGCAGTAGTGCCTCATCCTGCTGTAGCTTGTTCCAGTTTGTGTGCACTACAGTAGCTTTTAATTAGTGCCCACGCTCTATAGAATTCCATTAAGTGCATGGTTTTGGCAGAAAGGAGACATGCTGGAGTATATATATATGCAGCTTTCTTGGCTCTTTGAGGCTGAATTGCAGCCTAAATATCTATCTTGGGTGTTCTGGCTCATATTTGGAGTTTGTTGGTGTAGGCAGGTAAATGTGATGTGAGGGCTGAGAAGACATTAAGCTGATTTGTCCTGCTGTATTGTATCTTGTGTTGCTGTGAAACCCCTATAAAACATGACTTTTTTTTCTGAAGTCCTCTACAGGAAGTGACTATTCAAACACTTGGTTTTTCTTAGCCTAAAATACCTAGAGATGTGTGAAGATTCATTATCTAGAATACAAAAGTGACTGGACACAACCATGTTATTCAAGAACAGAAGAACTGTACTAGAACTAAATACAGATAACTTTTTTTTCTGGAATTGAGTATCTGCTTAAATTAAAGAAACTCATTGATACAGAGATCCAGTAGAGATGAGGTATGTCCTGCAGGAACTAAAGGTGCAGAAAATGAAGCCCAGGTTAAGTAGGAGGTAGAGACTTGGCTGACACTGTCCCAGGTAACCACTCTGCAGTGCTCCTCTGCTCTCAGTTCCTGGGGGGTTTTGCTCTGCCTTGCTCTCATGTACATGAAAGAATGAAACAGTTTCCTTGCACTACCTGGAAGCAAACCACAATGATTTTTCACTTCTCTCTTTGCACTGATCTCTGCTGTTAAAACAACCTGCCTTTTGTCAGTTAAATCAAAATGAAGGTATCATCTTGGGGACCTTCTGACTCTTTAAAGCTCCATGACAGGATCCTGGAGCTGTTCTGTGAGAGTGTCTGTGTTCAGTGTCATGTGCATGGGATGAACCCAGGCTGGAGTCCCCAGCCCTGTGTCCCTTGTGGTTGTGGGGTCAGGCTGCAGTGCAGTAGGAAGGTAGGGTGGCAGGGAACAGGGAGATGGGAAGGGCACTTTGCTCATGTCTTTAGTGTCTTACACATACACTCTGAAAATCAACTGCTCTTTTAGAGTCTTGGCTCGGTTTTGGGGTGTACATTTTATTTGAGATCTCAAATTCCTGTGGGTTACCTGAGCACTCAGAGGGAAGTTGCCTTCCAGCAACTGCCCTGATACTGCCAGGATACAAAAGATAAAAATATTCTGTCGAGAGAAGCCTGAGAACAAAACTCTGTCTTCTGTTTGAAATTCAGATGTTCCCCTGACATGTTGTATTAAAGATTTCTTTTCCTCTAGGTTATTTCAAATGCAAAGAATACAGTACAAAGTTTTAAAAGATTTCATGGTCGTGCATTCTCAGATCCCTTTGTTCAAGCTGAAAAAGCAAACCTTGCCTATGAACTCGTCCAGCTGCCAACAGGCTCAACTGGCATCAAGGTAAGTCTGGCATGTTTGAAATAGAGCCAGGGGAGGAAGCTGATAAAGTTCCCTTTTATCTCTTCATTTTGAACCTGCTTGCTGTGGTTTCTGTTCTCTTGTGGATGGGAAGTGTTAAGTGGGGTACCAGGCTGATGCTGCAGGTGGGCTCTCCAGGTGTTAGGTGAGACTGATTTTACAGTTCCTCTGCCTTGCAGAGCTGGTCCCACAGACTGTTCTAGCAGTGCCTTTTTCCTTTGCTCCATGTTGAATTTGGAAGAGAAGCTACTTGACCAGTGCACTTACTACTGCAAGGGAGTAAAATGTCCCCTTAGTACTCCAGGTGAAACAGTACAAATTTGTCTTCTTTCAGCAATGGCTGGACTTCTGATGGGGATCTGAGCAATAACTAATTAAGCTACTCCAAACCAGCAGAGAGGAAGGCATCTGAGGCACAGTCTAGCAGTCAGGATAAAAAAATATCTGTGTTCAGAGTAGCTCTGTCACTTCTTAAATGTGCATTTCCAGTGTTTCTGTTGTCCTCTTGCAGTTGCTGTGCTCAGGCTGGGCTGTTGGAGAAGGCTGTCTAGAGCTGTGCTGCTTCTTAAGCTTGCTTTTAGTAAAGAAGCATTTCTGGTGTGGTTTTTCCTGTCGTGTAATACTTGTGTGTACAATTTTCATTTGTAGGTCATGTATATGGAAGAAGAAAGAAACTTTACTATTGAACAGGTGACAGGAATGCTCCTTACCAAATTAAAAGAGACTGCTGAGAATGCACTTAAGAAGCCTGTGGTTGACTGTGTGGTTTCTGTAAGTATGTGATAGTAAATAAATCTTACATAATTTGCTTGGTATCACAAACTGAAGAGATTGCAGTGTTAAATTGCCCATTAAGCTTGAATAGTCAGGTATTTGTCTTTTCTGTTTAAAACTGAATCTTCATCTTCTCTTCAAAACTAGATTTACTTCATTAAAGAGAATGCACTTAAGAAGCCTGTGGTTGACTGTGTGGTTTCTGTAAGTATGTGATAGTAAATCCATCTTACATAATTTGCTTGGTATCACAAACTGAAGAGATGGCAGTGTTAAATTGCCCATTAAGCTTGAATAGTCAGGTATTTGTCTTTTCTGTTTAAAACTGAATCTTACACCTTCTCTTCAAAACTTTCATTAAAGGTAAAATGTCTTAAATCACTGCTAATTAGCAGCATGATTAATACTTAACCCCTGTTTCTATTGCTGCTGAAAGGAGTGGCTTGTGAGAGTGAATGGAAAAAGGTTGACAAAAAGTAACTGTCTTCATGTAATCCTTTTCTTTGCTTTTTCTCTTGCAACTGGTGAACACTAAATTTGAAAGATAGCCTGGCTGTGCTCTGTAGGAGCTCTGTAGCCACTTGTAGCTGCTGCAGACAGCTCTGCTCCACGTTAATATTGACCCTCTGACCTTCGTGCAGGTTCCTTCCTTCTACACAGATGCAGAAAGGAGATCTGTGCTGGATGCTACACAGATTGCTGGGCTCAACTGCCTGAGGCTAATAAATGAAACAACTGCAGGTAATGCCTTCCCTCCCCTCCCTCACTGAATATTGTTGTTTTATTAGATAAAAAGGCTTTTCATCTGTCACTGATCTGTGCCCTCTGGAATTACTGCTGGGTTTATAAGTTTAAAATGGATCAGTTGACCATAAAGTTTCTTAAGCTCTCATCTGTTTGGTTTTTTTTTGCTTTAGAGGCATAAAGATATTCCTTGAATGTCTGTTTTAGTGCAGCTTCTAGGAAGGGCTGATACTATTTTATTGTTGTTCTATGTTACTTCAGCACTGAGAATCTTAATGAGGGATCAGTCTATGTTACTTCAGCACTGAGAATCTTGTTTAATGAGGGATCAATTTCCATAGCTTGAAAAGTAAGATGAAAAGCTAATACTCTTTACTGATGTACCACTTCTGAAGGAATTACAAAACTGACTTTTTTTAACTATGATTTTTACTCTTGTTTCTGTGTAGTTGCCCTTGCCTATGGGATCTATAAGCAAGACCTGCCTGCCTTGGAAGAGAAGCCACGGAACGTTGTGTTTGTGGACATGGGGCATTCTGCATATCAAGTGTCTGTCTGTGCATTCAACAAAGGAAAGCTGAAAGTAAACCATCTGTTATGCATCCATTTTAATCACTGGGAGAAATATCCATCAGCACACATGGCCTGTGACAGGCAGCCTTACCTGGCTTCACATGGGCTTGGTTCATATTCCTAAAATTGCACTTTGTCTGGAGTTAAAGTAGGGCAGGGAGCTGGAGAGCTGCTGAGGGATGTGTGGGGGAAGCAAACGTGCCTTAATCAGCAGACTTTGGCAAAGAATAAAAAGCCTGGAATAAATGATCTGTGCAGAGATTGCCATATCTGACTGGATGCTGCCTTCAGAAAAGGCTCCAGTTCAGCCAGGTCTAGCATTAGAACAGGAATTCCTAGAGTAGTGTGGCAGACTTTTTTAACACTTGGAATTCCTAGAGTAGTGTGGCAGACTTTAACACTCACTGTGGTACTCATCTAAAAGAGTAAAAACATTCTTAATATATGCTGCAAATGGAAGCTAAGCAAGTTACAGTGTGTTTTTAGGTGTAAGCTGCCAAAGATGAGGATTTTCCAGCAAATACTGACATTTCTTAGTTGGCTTTCTTACAATTGGAATCTGGACTTTTGCTTAAGTCCCAATAACATTCTCTTGTTCAGCTGCAGAAGTTAATGCAAATTTTGAGACGTGGGGTAGTGAAATGAAGAGAAGGCAAGAGTTCTGAAAACATTCATTTTGTGTGTAGTTCTGTTTCCTCTTGTGAGGAAATGTTTCTTTGTGTTTCTCTTGAGTAGGTCTTTTAAATTTGGAAGCCATAGAAGTATTGAAGGGATGCTTTTGAGTGTAGAACAGAGAGCTGGATAGCAGGACAGTTAAACCAGTGTAGAGACCAAACCTAGTCTGGGAAAGGATGGAGAATAATGTGATATGCTATTGATTTCTAGTCCTTAAAAAGAAAGTTGCGAGTATATTTAAAGAGCAGACTCAACTGAGGTGGATGGGCTACAGATGTTCTTTGCAGCTAATTCCCTCCTCAAAAATGAGCACCTGTTTGTGAGAGTTAAAACATGAAGAGAATAAGCATTATTTTTAGCTTGGTGTGAACATATTCCACCCTACAGAGAGCTGGATAGGAGGACAGTTAAACCAGTGTAGAGACCAAACCTAGTCTGGAAAAGGATGGAGAATAATGTGATATGCTATTGATTTCTAGTCCTTAAAAAGAAAGTTCAGAGTATATTTAAAGAGCAGACTCAGGTGGATGGGCTACAGATGTTCTTTGCAGCTAATTCCCTCCTCAAAAATGAGCACCTGTTTGTGAGAGTTAACAATGCTTATTCTCTTTGTTTTATTTTTAGCTTGGTGTGAACATGTTCCACCCTTATGAGGCATCAAATATTAAACTGGGATAGGATTCAAAGTAACAGGAAGGCTGGATGCCCAAGGCTGCTTTTTAGCATTTGAGATAGCTGGGATTTTTTTTTCCTGGTGTTTGTAGCCACTGTATGTATGCCCTGCAATTCTTGGGATAATTACCACTCACACAGAGGTTTAGTAAGTGGCACTGGCAGCATTTGTCAGGGGTAATGAAGGTTTTTCTCCAGCACTTTGAAAGTATCTCCTGTCAGCTACAAACTGTGCAGGATAATTATGGTTTAAACTTGGTAGGCTTTAAAAAAAAAAGTGTACAATTGTTCCTGCAGTTACCATCCACATAAAGAGTCAGATGTTAGTGATGCAGTTGCTGCTTAGGCTGCCCTGAAATGGAAGAGAATGGCTTGTCTGTTGGCAGCACCAAACGTGGGAGATGTGTGGGACACAGCTTTGCTGTGTGGGAGGGGATGGGCTTGTGGGTGGGGCTGATCCAAAGAAACTCCTCACTGGTGGTGGCAGGGGCAGAATAAAAACAAACTACTGGAGTTTTTTTTCTGTTGGTTGCACCAGTATACTCCTTCCTCTGTTGTACTGTTGTGATACTTTGGCCTGAAGTTGGACTATATTTGAAACAATTGCTTTGACATTAGCTGCTATCTGGTTTCAATGAAGTAATGCCAAATAACTGAAGAGTTCAATTTTTTTTAAGGTTCTTGCTACAGCATTTGATACAACACTTGGAGGCAGGAAGTTTGATGAGGTGTTGGTTGAATACTTTTGTGAAGAATTTGGGAAGAAATACAAACTAGACATCAAGTCCAAGATCCGTGCGTTGTTGAGGCTATACCAGGAATGTGAAAGACTGAAAAAGCTGATGAGTGCTAATGCCTCTGACCTCCCCATGAACATAGAGTGCTTCATGAATGACATAGATGTCTCTGGGACCATGAACAGGTGATGGTTGTGCTCCTGTGGAGGGAAACTGTCAGTGCCCTGCAGCCAGAAGTATAAAGTACCAGTTTTTGGGACTGGGGGGGTGGAACACGTCAGGACAACATGTGCAGGGGTGCTGCTCAGGATAATAACCTTTAAAGACTGCTCAGGATAATAACCTTTAAAGACTGCTCAGGATAATAACCTTTTAAAGACTGCTCAGTGGTTTGAGTGAGGAGGGGGGGTTGTGAATGCTCCAAGCATGCCTAGGTGCTAGAACCAAGTTTGGGGAATATAATGAACAAGTGTAGAAGGGGCTGGGGAGGGAGGGTGAGCCCTGCTGAAACAGCATTCTCCCAGCTTTGTCACCCTGTTGTGTTTGTGGTGTTAACTGGCTTGTGGTGTGCTACAGCTTTATTTATGGCTTCTTCCAACAGGGGCAAGTTTCTAGAGATGTGTGATGGACTCCTTGCAAGAGTGGAAGCACCCCTGCGCAGCGTGCTGGAGCAAGCCAGTGAGTCTGCCCAGAGCAGAGCCAGCCTCTGGCTGTTGCCTGGACTTGGACAGATGGGTTTAGTGCAGCTTACAACTTCTTGTTTAGCAGTTAAAAGCTTCTTAAAACTTTTACACACAAGCTAAGACCTGAAATTCTTATTGCTTAGAATCAGGGAGGAAGTTTGAAATAGTCATGGCTAGTAAAACTTTTTGGTGACCATGTCAGCATATTCATGTAAAACATAAATGTTTAACTGATAAAAACTGAAGTCTGTCTCCTTTCTAGAGTTAAAGAAGGAGGATATTTATGCAGTAGAGATAGTTGGTGGTACCACAAGAATCCCTGCTGTGAAAGAGAAGATCAGCAAATTTTTTGGCAAAGAAGTCAGTACCACTTTGAATGCAGACGAGGCTGTTGCACGAGGTTGTGCACTGCAGGTAAAAAGTGCCCTTTGTTTTGGCTCTGAGTATCTTTCTTGAAATCTTTAAATATTTGACCCAGAGTACACAGGTAACATGAGAGAGAGAATGAATTCAAATAGGCTTTGAGGAAAGTGGTTGGAAGACTGAGAAGAGCAGCTTGGAGTGATTCCTTTGTGCTGTTTGTGTAAGGGAAATCAGATCAGTGTAGCTTGTGGAAGCAAAACATTGGCTGCCTCTGCTGTGTCTGGAGGCTGGGAGTCTGGTAAGGCTCTCATGGTGCTGGCTTCTCCTGGTTCCTGTGGAGGCCTGGGTTAAACAGGGGGAAAAAACTTCCCTCCAGTGTTACTGTTGTGATCTGGCAATTGCTTGGTAAAGTGGATTGAAGTGAGAGCTTAGGCTCTTGCTGATGGAAATCCTTGTCCTGAGCTGGAGCCAGTCACTGCTGAATGGCTTAAGAAGTGGTAAATACTCTATGGTTACTAGTGCTGCCATCTCTTGAATGCTCCTTAGTTTTGCTCTGATCACTTTGCTTCTCTCCTAAATGTTAAATATGTGCTTACAGCTCTGTTCTTTCAGTGGCATGAACTAGCTATTAGAATCTGCTTAAAAAAAATCTAGTATACAGAAGCCCCAGTACCCCATCACTCTAAAAAGTAACTTTAATGGATCTTATTTCTTAGGTTGGCACTAAAACCAATTGGGTAGGCAAACCACAGCAAGCCAGACATGAAGGCTCTTGATTAAAACTTGTGGCTTTCCCTTTCCAGAGTGCATAGCTTGTGAGAGCTTCCTGAAAAGGGAGGGAACGTGTGAGCTTCCAGTGCTGCTCAGGGCAGCTTGTGAGTCTGTCAGGATTGGTCTCCCTTAACCTAGAGGAAATGCACATCCTTAGCAGCACGAATAGCTCCTTGGTGAATGAAATGAGTGTCCAGCTGAGGTTTGGGTGTAACTGGCTCTTGTGCCCTTTCAGTGTGCCATTTTGTCCCCGGCCTTCAAAGTGAGGGAGTTCTCCATCACAGACCTGGTACCCTACCCCATTTCCTTACGATGGAATTCTCCAGCAGAGGAAGGGTTAAGGTAAATTATATTTGGTATTCTTGCTGACAGCTAGAGTAAATAACACTTTTATGAGAATGTTCACTAAATAACTTAAGCTTTTGGTGCATGTTTGGAAGTTGACCAGGGATGGGTGGCAGCGTAGCGCTTCCTGCGTGGCCGTCGGTCTCATTTTAACCTAATGTTTAAGAGACTCCTTTGTCAATTCTTAAAGGAACTTCTCCTTAAGATATGAGAGTATCTAGAATAAAGTTTTAACTTCACCAGATGACCAGGTGCTCTGTTCTCTCTTCCAGTGACTGTGAGGTCTTTCCCAAGAACCATGCTGCTCCCTTCTCGAAGGTCCTCACGTTCTACCGGAAGGAGCCGTTTACTCTTGAGGCATATTACAGCTCTCCCAAGGAGCTGCCCTACCCTGACCCTGCTATAGGTTGGGACTGTTCTGTAGCTTTAAGCTTGGCTAATAATCTTGTACATAGTTCAGGACTTCTTTCTGTCTAATTATCTAGTGCAACCTACTGCAGTGTAGAGACAGGCTTCCAAACTTGGGGATTTACAGTAAAATGAGTGGAGTAACGTGAAGTTTGTGGGGAAAACAGGCTAAATAAAGAGCTTTTTAATGCTGGAGCAAACCTGGAAGGGGCATACTGAGAGTTATGTGATGTTTTATTATGATAAAAGTAATATCAGCTTTCACAGCATGCCACAGAGTTTCTAATTGGGGTGTGTCCTAGCACTGCTGAGTAACGATGGAATTGTTTGGCTTGGGTAGGATTTGATGTCCTCTGAGTGCATCTTGGTGATGTGCTGCCAGCAGCAGTCAGGTTTTACTTTGCATTTGGTGATTAAGTTAATCAGTGTGGTGTTTTTTTTCTCGGGATTGTTTAGCTCACTTCTTGGTTCAGAAGGTCACTCCCCAGACAGATGGATCCAGTTCAAAAGTGAAGGTCAAAGTCAGAGTGAATATCCATGGTATCTTCAGTGTCTCAAGTGCCTCTCTAGTGGAGGTTCACAAATCTGATGAGAATGAGGAGCCTATGGAGACAGATCAGCATGCAAAGGAGGAAGAGGTAAGAGGTGGCATTGCTCTTGGCTGCTGAGCAAACTGTTGAAGCAAAACTGGCCAGGGTCTGAGATGTGATTAAGTACTAGTTGAAGTACACTGTGGTAGTGATAGATCTCTTGAAACCAGCACTGTGAGGTATAGATGAAAACCTTAATCATGCTGGAAGTGCTGCTTGCCTAAGCCAAGATTTATAGTTGATGTGTTGAGGCTCTACTTCAGTTTTCATGCAGTTACTTTTGCCCAAAGAGCATTAGGTGTGAGGTGTTCAGATCAGGTCAGTTCCTAGGCTGTGTTTAATATCTCAAATTGGATCTCTCTGTGAATTTCAGAAGATGCAGGTAGACCAGGAAGAGCAGCAGAAGACAGAAGAACAGCAGGCCCAACCTGAAAACAAGGTGGAGTCTGAAGAAATGGAGGTAATGTGAACATTTCAGACTTGTGTTTTCTTACAGGATACTTGGGGAAGATTCATGAGAGCATGTAGTGTGTGAGTGCATCTGCTGCCTTTGTGGAAGCTGAATCATATATTGGTCCTCTGTATCATGATTAGAGCTTTAGAAAGACATAGCATGGATAATTGCAGACCTGTCAGGGGACCTAGTCCTGATAAAGTGGAAGGAATAATGATTTAGGTTTCAGTAGCTGAAATACTAGAGAAGGTTGTGCTGTAAGCACCACCCCCCTGTGGCTGTAGCCTGTGTGCCAGGAGAGGGCAGTGCTGGAGGAACTGTGACCAGAGCAGCTGCAGGTGTCAGCAGTCACCCTGCTCTGATGTTGAGGGGTGATGGCTCAGCAATGCTGCTGCTCATCTGAGTCTCAGGTGCTCAGCTGGAGCTGACCAATGCTGGTTTTACTAGCACTGCATCTCTTCAATGCAGACTTCTCAGGCTGACTCAAAAGACAAGAAAGTGGATCAGCCACCTCAAGCCAAGAAGGCTAAAGTGAAGACCACAACAGTGGACCTGCCCATTGAGAACCAGCTGGTGTGGCAGATTGGGAAAGACATGCTCAACTTATTTATTGAGAATGAGGTAAACTCCTAAGTACTCCTGCTTGCAATGTCACTAGTTGATCTCTGGACACTTTGATGCTCATTAAACATGGTTAATGGTGATCAAGGAAAGAGAAAAAGGGGGGGGGTGGTGGTGGGAAGAATGCAGTTGAAGGTGAACAGCAGTGCCTCATGGAGCCAACATACATTCTTCCTTCAGGCAACTGCTCTGCCTTTCCTGCAGAACCCCTCTGCAGGCTGGTAATGCTTGGGCTGTGACTTCCACAGTCATCTGCAGTTACAAGGTGCTGATGGCTGCTACCACCAGGGTGAAGTTTCCTCAACTAGAGCAAGAATGTTCTGTACTGTATCCCACAAAAACTGAAATTATTTCATGTGCTGTGTGGCACAGTTCTGTAAACCAGAGTACTTCAGATATCTCTAGTCCAGCTTCAGGCTTCCCTAAGGCAGCATGCTAATGGTACATGTTACATAATCCGTGTTTAACTCCTTTGACAACTTTTTCACAGGGTAAAATGATAATGCAGGATAAGCTAGAGAAGGAGAGGAATGATGCCAAGAATGCAGTGGAAGAATACGTGTATGAGATGAGGGACAAACTCTGTGGTGCTTATGAGAAATTCGTTAGTGAAGATGTAAGTACTGCTGTCCTGAGGGTCTCCTCTTGTCTTCTGTTGCAGTGGTAATTACAGGCAATGTGTTTTTTTGACCTGTATCAGATACTATCTTTAATTGCACTGTATTTCCAGACTTTAAATTTGGAGAAGTAGCTTTTAACCTTCCTGGCTGTGAAGATCACCTTCTAAATGTGGGCCAAGGACAAGCAGATGGGACCCAGGCTGCACTGTCTGTTCTTCTCAAACCCATTGCAGCAATTAGGATATTATCAGAGATGTGTTTGCAGACTGAAGCAGACCAGGAGTGCTTGCACAATCCTTTTAGGGCAGCCTATTCTGTTTTGGCTTTTTGTCAATATTTAGGGGTAGTTTAGAAACAAACCACCCAAAACTCAAAACACACCTACCTAGGAAAATAATAGGTGGGATTAGTCTAAGTGTGGGCACTGTATCTGAACAGGTTGCCTGAAAAATCTCTTGGTATTGTTAATTAGCTCTCCCTGGTGTCCTGAAGGAGCTTGGTGTGTAATTAATGGAATTGTAAGTTAGGTGGTTACATTAGTCAGATGAATCACTCAACTCTTGAGTAGATCCCCACTGATGATAACAGGCCCCTTGCCAGCAAAGGTGTCTGAGGAGCCCAGGTACCTGCAGCAGAGCTGAAACTGGGGTGAGCCAGGTGAGATTCCTCACACCTTTGCTAAAGAGGAGTTTCACTCTCAGGCTTCCTTATATTGTGATGATGAAAATGTGAAGGAGAAGGAGAGGGGGGGAAAAGGCTTTTGTGTGACAGTATTGATCTAAATTGTAGGTGTTCTTCCTTAGCCTGGTCTCCACCATGAAGCCTTACTGAAGAACACTGTTTTTCACTAAAATAGGATACAAAATTTTAGGCAGAGTTCTTTGTTCTAGAAATATAACCCTTCCAGAGAGGTTTTGAGTATAATCTAATAGCATCTGACAGTTATCTCACCTGTTTTGTATGTGTTGCTTCAGGATAGAAACAGTTTCACACTGAAGCTGGAAGATACAGAAAATTGGCTTTATGAAGATGGTGAAGACCAACCCAAACAAATCTACATTGATAAATTGGCAGAATTGAAGGTGAGTAGGTGAAGGTGAAAGAACTATGTTCCCATCAGAATTTCCTGAATCTGGAGAACATTGTTCAGGCAGGGATCTGCCTTGGGTCTGCTGAGCCAGAGGTCAGCACTGATAACAAACTCCTTGGTGTCCTTACTGAGCACATGAGGAGCAGATCTCCAGCAGACCTGCAACAATACAGACTTGAGGCAGACTCAGCTCCTCCTGGAAGTGGAGGGAAGAGCAAAAATTCCCAGGAGTTTGGGAATGTTGCTGTAGCTGTCCTATCTTGCAGGAGCACGCTGTGAAGCTGTGTGGGTCTTGATGTCTGTTGTACTTTGTTTCAGAGTCTGGGTCAGCCTATTCAGGCAAGATTTCAAGAATCAGAGGAAAGACCAAAAGCATTTGAGGACTTGGGAAAGCAAATTCAACATTACATGAAAACTGTTCATGCATTCAAAGCAAAGGTATTTCAGTCCTTAATCTCTGGCAACTGCAAGGAATGGTGCAAACCTTTTTTGAATTTTAAGGAAAATAAAACAAATTTAAACAAAGCTGGTGCAGCCTCCTGGCTCAATTCTGAGTTCTCAATATTTACCCAGAAATGGATGTTGGCTTGAAAATCCATCAGTCTTTTTTTATCCAGGTGTTGATTTCCTCATGGAGGGGAAAATGCCAGCAGGAGCAGAACATCAGTTCTCTGATTACAGAGCAGTGGGTGATCAGGTTAATTGCTCTGCTAACTAGAACAGTCTTCTGGCTTAATGTTTTTCTAGTATTCTTGAAGTTTAAGGAGAAGCAAATAATTTAAATGCTCAAAACACTTGTTCAGCTACTGCTAACTTGGCCATTTCAGGATGAGCAGTATGACCACCTAGATGAAGCAGATGTAGCCAAAGTGGAGAAGAGTGCAAATGAAGCCATGGAGTGGATGAACAATAAACTTAATCTTCAAAACAAGAGAAGTCTGACCTTGGACCCAGTTATAAAAGCTAAAGACATACAAGCTAAAACTAAAGTAAGTCTTGTGTGGAATTACAGTGAATTATGCAGAGTCTAGAGGAGAACTCTGAGGTGAGGAATGTGTGATGGAAAGACAGTGAGTGGGTATCAATCTGCCAAACATGTACTGGGGAAAGTTTGCCCTCAACTGGAACATCCACCTGCTGTGGTCAGTGCTTAATTTGAGCATCAGGTGAATGGTTTTAATCTACCAGCACATTTCTAACAGCGTTTTATGTCTGTGTTTTCTAGGAATTGACAAGTATTTGTAATCCAATAGTCAACAAACCAAAACCCAAAGTGGAGCTCCCGAAGGAGGAGCAGAAGCCGACGGAACCCAACGGACCAGTGGAGAGCCAGGGGGAGGGGGACAGTGGGTCCCCAGGCACGGAGCAGAGTGCTGCTGCCCCCACGGCTGCTGAGAAGAAGCTGCCTGAGATGGACATTGACTGAACTGCAGCCCCTGTTTATACTCTTGCAGACCACAATAAAGCTTTAAGTTGTCCACTCTGTTTGTTCTGACTCCGAACCGAAGCAAGCAAATCCCGCAGCACTAGGAACTCCTGCTGAGGTCTGGTCAGTGTGGTGAGCCCCAGGCCCGGGCAGTGCCCACACCCCAGCAGTGCTCCCTGCCCTCCTGCCCCTGGGTGGAGGTTTGGTGTGCTCACCAGGCCTCCAGGAACAGCTCTAAGCTCAGTCTCCATCGCGAGTCAATCCTGTTCCAGAGGGAGAGGGGAGGCTGAACCCCGCCTGGCGCAGGGCTGGTGGTTCCCTCCCCTGTGGATCCTGGCAGCAGCGTTCATAGGAGTGCCCATGGACACAGGATGGCACGAAGACGAGAGGGGGAGCATCAGCTGTCCTCAGCTCATCACCAGCCAGCCCTTCCCTAGGCTTGATTTTGGTTTGATCTGTGCTTGAGCCATCCCCAGTTACACCGGGCTCACGGAGCATCCCCACGGTTACCCCTCAGCTGCTGCCCTCGTGGCCTGGGTGGCTTGGGTTGGTGTCTGATGGATGAAGCCCCAGCTGTAGGCTCCTGCTGCTCAGGCTGGACACACAGAGGTGACCCTGCGTGCTGGCAAACTCCCCAGCTGATCAGACCACGTAAACTTGTCTCTAGTTGAATTAGCTGCTTGTAGAAAGAGTGAGTACCTGTATTTCAGCTGCCTCTGCTGATAGTAGATTCTGACTTGTTCCTAACTTTTTCAGAAAGGGGTGTGCTTGCTTCCATGAGGCCTTCATTTGGAATGCTTGGGGTTTTGCTTTGAGGTTTTTGTTATTTTTTTCCCCCAGGAAAATAAAGACCTGACTGACTTGGCACTTTTTTTTTCTCCTATGAGCTTTATACAATGATTTGCTTCTAGTATTGATTGTCATTAAACTTGCAAAGATGAATTTGTATGTATTAAAACCCAAAGGTGAAACACCCATTTGAATATTGCAAGAAATAAATACACTGGATTCTACTGGATCACTTTCTCTAGCTGTTGATTGTAATGGAGACTCCTTTGGGGTAGAGGTGAGGGCTGAGGCAAAGATACAAAGGCCTTATTGCTTTTCTTGCTGGTGAGAGTGAAGTTGTGCTTTGCAGATGTCAATTGAAGTCATGTTACTGAAGTATAGAATCAGAATTGTTTAGGCTGGAAAAGACCTAAGCTGAACCACTAACCTGAGTAATGCTCAACCCTGTCCCTCAGCACCACATCTCCAGGCCTTGGAAACCCCTCCAGGGCTGGGGACTCCACCACTGCCCTTGGCCTCTTCCAGGCCTTGACAACCCCTTTGGGGAAGACGTTTTTCTCAGCTCCAACCTCAACCTTCCCTGGCACAAGTTGAAGCTCTTTGCTCTTGTCTTGTCCCTTGAGAGAGGAGCACGACCCCTCCTCCCTCTCCTCACCACGCTGGTGCTGCAGCAGAGCTAACAAACAGCGGGGGCGGCCAGGGGA
>NW_008622786.1:2496-11220 GCF_000691845.1 Merops nubicus | reverse complement strand
CAGCCGCGGCGCGGCGGCACGCGTGGAACCTTCCCCGCACCGCCGGGAACAGAACACGGAGGCACGGACGGACGTGCTCGTTGTGAAGCGGGTTTGGGACTGCCAAGGTGGAGATGAAATGGGTAAACGGAAATTCATCTCCAAAGAAAATGGTAGGAATGCTGGCAAATAACAACAAAGTGACTGGCAAGCGCTCCAGGTTTACATTGGGAGCAGGAAAAGGCAGGGTTTTGGGGTTGGTTGTTTGTTTGTATTTTTTAAGGCAGATTTCTGTATTTCAGTGTGATACTGCCTCAGCAGACGAGGCAGAATTTGGTAAATTTCCCCATGCAGTGCTGAGCATCCTGTTCTAAATAGTAAACCCCATGATTACTGGAGTGTTGTTTATAGCCCTCGTGGCTTGGAAATTAGGTTTGGATAGTCCAAGCTGCTGACATCCCCACTCACTTTTACTTCTTCGAGATAAATGTATTGAAGCATCACACCTGTTGAGGACCTGTCACAAGGATTGTTTTGCATGCTTGTCCAGAGTCCTCCACCGAAGCTTTCCCAAACACTGGTGTCTGGCAGGACTCAATGATCTTTTCCAGCCTAAATGTCTTTGTGATAGTGTGGGAATTCAGCTGCATCTGAGATTTAAGGATGAGGGGTTTGAATTTACCGATACTGACTCTTTTATGTATGGATCTAGGAAAATGGGGCAATAAGCCTGTCTTTGCATGGCCTTCAGCTCCAGATCCAAACCCTAATGCCACCTCTAACCGTAGGAGTGTTCAGAGCCTAGGTATCCGTGGCTTCCTAATAACTCAGAATAACATATTTAAATGTTCTGGCAGCTGCCTTTGTTTTTTATTCAAGGACTGGACAAAACTACACACCAAAAGCTCCCATCATGAATCCTGAGGCCAAGCCATAATCTTAGTGATCGTTGTAACACAGGGTTGTAGTGCTGCCCAGCAATCAAACACAAAGTGTTTGAGACTATCAGCCTTTTTATCTTACCACTAAAGGTCCTGGAGAGTTCTGCAGTGGACATATGATGCTGCAGAGCCTCCTGTGCCAAGCCCTAAGCATGAGCTATTCTCAGCAACACTTACGGCTGAAGAACCTGTTGATCTCTGAACATTAACTATGAAAAATTCAAATCCACTGAGGCAGGCTGCAATCCTACCCTGTGCTGGACAAAATTAATCACTAAACCTGACTGCACAGAACTGTATGCTAAACCTTAAGTTTTAGTCCCCACTTTATTCCTGGCACGGGTGATGGCCTAGAAATGCAGTTATGTCCAAAAGTTAATCGGAAGATGTTTAAATATGCTGATACTGATTTTACCACTTATCTTACTTCAAGCAATGGTGCCATTTCTGCTTCAGTGTTGATCATGGCTCAGTAACCCCATTCTGTCTGACAATTAAAAATGATACATTTTAATCTACTTATCCCTGAGCAGGTTTGGCAGAATTGAACAACAAAAATTGTTTAGCAGAGCCTCATTTCTGGAATGCTAAGCCTAATTGTAATCCTAACCCTGCCTTGACCTCTGCCCAGACACTTGCCATCAGTGGAAAATTAAGAATAAATATTTGACTGTAGCGACACCAACTTTCATCCAGTTTTGTGAGTCTTAAAGATTTAGACAATTAATTTGCCCCTCTAATCTCTCTTGTTCCAGACTCTATCCCCAACCCTAATCCTACTTTTGACCACAGCTTAGAAACCCAGAATTTGGCATTCTCATCTAGTGGTATCAGACCTTGGCTTTCCTCTACAGGTCTGACAGAGGTAAGTAATAAATTTGGCTCTTCAGATCCTGCTGTCTTTTAACTCAAATCCCAAACATACCAGCATTATACACTATACTCTGATTGCCACCAGACAACATGAATCCACTTGTCCTAGTCTTACCTTATCTTGCAGAATTATCCAGCTCTCTGTCCACATCTCTCTAATCCTTTTCCTAAAATGCTGGCCTTTACTACAGGGCAAATATTTTTCCCTTGCTTCAAAATTAGGAATAAGACATTTGAGTCTATTGACACCAGAGTGCTCTGTTTGCATGGCCAAGGGAGAGCTTTGCACCTGAGATATGACCCTACTTAACCTGAGCTGCCTGAGTGACTCTGGTGTGGATAATCTGTGTATTCAGTGATTTGGCTACAGAGAACTGAAAATTCAGTTTTCCAAAAATAACTGCTCTTAGCCCTTGAGTGGTGAATAAACAGTGTAATTTCTTTGTATTCAAAGGGGGCAATGCTGATTTATGCCAGCTGGTAGATGTGGTCTGGTACATATAGATCTTTACGATAGAAAATGCCTAATGCAGCTTTTCTATGAGGGCTAAAGGATCCTTTTGGTTTTATACTAGAGTGTGTGTGGAGTCTTGCTGAGTGAAAATCAAGACTGATCTATAAAAAATATGTGCTGTTGGCTATATCCCTTGTGCCTCTGGTGGGCTTGTGTATGGTTCATTCTGGCCAGGGGGTGTGAGCTAGCATGGGGGAATAGCATCTGGAGAATGTGGTGGGAGTCGTGGTGCTTGGAGCATTTGAAGGAGTGACTGCAGGTCTCTCTGTTTTTAATTCAATATCAAATACAGTGGCATTGGCATATATCTGATGTCCAGTGCTGCTAATTACATTTGTGACATTGGTGGTCATAGCAAGGAATTTGGAATACTGGAGTTAGATTTGACAGAGGACTCCTAATGTTGATTTTTGTGATTAAATGTCATCTTTCTTGGCAAAATGCCACCTGATGTACATGAAATTTGTAGTCCTCTTGTCTGGACCAAAATGTTGAATTAAGAAACTGAACGTTAATTTGCTTGTTCACTTTTGGGGAGTGAAATGCATTCAACTTTGTTTTCAAACAGGGAGTCAGCCTTGCGTGGAGGAGGCTGTTGGTCACCACTGTGTTCTGAACAGGACAACCCTGTAAGCAGTTGGTCTTCGTGGAGAGCAAAATAAAGGGAAACACATATTAAGTTGGGAAGCAAGAAAAGGCCACAGGTAACTCTTCTTGCTCAATATTGTGAATAAGCATCCTCCAGCAGTGATGACTTAGTGTAACAAAGCAATGATCAATGACTTGTGCTTATGCACTGCTCAGAGAAAGCGATAAGGTCCTCTCACTTGGTGTGGCCAACTCAGCACCGTGGCTGATTTGATCCAACATTTTGCAGTCTTAGCATCGTGTTCATTTCACGTTAATGGTGAGTAAAGCTGATTAGCTGCTGTTTTAACCGCAGGTAACTTGTTGTTATTGGCAGGAAACATGTTTCATCTGCATAACAGTTTCGTGTGAGCAGTGGGGAACATTTTCTATTAGCATTTGTTGATGTGAAACATGTTTCTTATTGGAGTTATGTTTGGGACTGGGAGAGAACTTGATTTTCATCTTTACGTCCAGCATGAAAAACTAAATCATGAAAAGTAACTTTTTCTTTCCCAGCAATGGTATTTTTGATATTGCTTCTAACCTGTCCAAGATCAGTCTCTATCCTGATGTTTGCTATACACATATAACTGCAGAAGCTAGAATCAACCTGCTTAATGCTGCCCAGAACATATAAATGTCAACTGCATACACAGGCTGGGATGAGGGAAGACAAGGGCTACATCCAGAGAGGCCATGTGATACAGTATTCCCTGACTGCCATGTTCAGGTGGGAGCTTGAGCTCTGTAGGGCCTCAGTGGGGAGCTGAGTCAGGTACAGGTAAGCACTGTGTGTCCTTTTCCAATCCTGGCAGTGTAACATTCCTCCTCTTCTCTTATATACCAAGTGGTTCTGGTTGCACCTACCAAAGCTCTATACAGCCAGGAGCATGAGTTTTGAAAATGATTGATAGAATAGTTCATACTTGCTTTATTAGGAGGTGTTTAGCTTCCTTTCATTGTTCATGCTTTCCAGGTAGTGAAGCCTTATAGAGGCCTGTGTATGTTTCATAAGAAGCTACATTTGGGTCAGTATCTTTCCAAAATGCTGTATGTCATATAATAACTGATCCCATTGCCACTGTAGTGCCTGTCATTCTGAAGGATCTCTCAGCCCATAGTCATCCTGAGTTATGAGAATAAATGCAAATATATGACTAAATATTGAGAGACTTTTCTTAAGAAATGTAGCCTCTGCTGGCCTAGAAGGTAGAAGTTGCTTAAGAGTTTGCATCTGAATTACACAAATGATTTAATGAGCAAGCAGAGAAGAATTTCCTACTTGTTATAAATCAGAAAAGGAATTTAGAAAGATAGTTGCCTTGCAATTTAGTAATTCTAAAATGACTAAGTCTAAGACTAAGAAGTCGTCTTTGCTTGCCTTAAGCTATGAAAATTATATAAAGACATGACTGTATTACTTACTTGACAGAGGTGGTCTCTTGATTCTTGGCAATCCAGAATTGGAATTGTTTCCAAGTATTCATTTATACTTGGGGGACCTTCTTGTGCTTAAGGGTCTTGCAGTCACAAAACACAGTCCCGGAAAGCTTTGAGTCCAAGTGTGATTTGGAGATGATGAACCTATTTCTGATTTTGCTGACTTAAATCAGGGAAACTACCCACCACATTCCCTGCTGCAGGCATCAATTGTTGGTATTTATTATTTATATTGCTGAAATGCCAAGGATCCATATTACCTGCAGAGGCTTTGCTGTTTGAGGCAACATATGAATGCAGAAGAAACAAAAGATGATTCCTTGCTTCAAACCTCTGAGGCAGAAGATTGCGATCTGGTCAGATGATTATAACTAACACTAGAGAAGCCAGTGCCTTTGCTTCTGGTTGGACTTGGTGAATAAACAATCAACCAACCAACCCACAACACTGACCCCCCCTTCCCTCAATCCACACCTCCCACCTAACCAAGCAAACAAATCACACACACACAAAAAAAACCCCAACAAACCAGCCCAAACCACCACCACCAGAAAAAAAACAGGCCAAAGCACTGTTCCACTTGACTTATTTGGAGAAGGGAAGAGTTAAAGAACAAAAGAACATGGAAAAATCTAAAACCATCTTCTTTTCATATGGTCCCAAATGTATGGGGATGAAAGAGGACAAGAGGGGCAAAACAAAGCAAAGATAATCTGAAGCTTGGACTGCCTTGTTTTTCAGTCATTTTTCCAAGATATCTTGGAGGCTTTTATGCATTAGCACAGTGTTTGGGAGTGAATATTTGTTCAGTGAGATATGACTCTCCCATGGCAGAGCAGTGAAATATAGGATATTTTGCTTGTTGGCAGCAGATTTCTGTCTGTCTACATTTTTATTAGTGCAGGTTTTTCATGTGAGTATAGCTATTTATCTAGCAAGCAGGGCCAGCAGATAGAAAGTTGGAGAGAGCCAGCACAGTCCTAAGCTATGTCAGTAGATAAAAACCCTTAAGGCAAAATATCTACAGGATTGGGCCATGTGCCTGAATTAGGGGAAATGCTGTTACACTTTCCCAGTTGCTTCAATGTCCTGCAGTTCTTGCACTTCCACAAACACAATTTAATGCAGCTGATACAATGCCATGCTGAGGATGTGTTGTCAGCTGCCAGTGTTCGGTCTTGGATCTTTTAACTCATGAGCTAGAAGATGGAGCTTTTTAGTAGAGGTTGGAACAGGCTGAGGACTGTTAGTGGTCGCCTGCTTACCACCAGAGATGGTCAGACACTTACACCAAGGGGTTTGGAATTACACCAGCATCTGGAGTTTGCTGAGCTGGTCTGACAGCATGGGGACAGTGGAGCTATAAGAATCCAAACAGGCGGCCTGGTTTTCTGGAGTAATAATTTGGGTGTGACTGCTGGAATTAAACTGCACACTGGGGTGTTCTCTAAAGAGAGTGGGAATTTTGCTTGAGTATAAACTGGATATAAATAAATATATAAAAACTTGTGGGATCTGATCTTTTTTTAATAATACTTTGCATGTATGGCAAATGCTTTTGGAGGGAAGCAAAGACAAAGGTTACCGACTGAAACAGCAGAGTCAGAAAACAACTGTAGGACCCTCATTTCCAAGTCCATTCCCTCAACTCTTGATGTTTTGCTTGAGTAGCTGCTGAAAACAGAGAAGAAAAGGCAATCTTTGCTCTAGAGATTCAGAAAGAAACTGTAAGATAAAAGACAACCGGTGACAAGAAAAAGACATGGCTTGGGGAATGTATGGGTATTGTCTGAAGTACTTGTAGTAGCTAGAGGTGAAGTAGCCTTAGCCACATAACCTGAAGGTGGTTTATCTTGTATTTTGGTACAGTTCTGTTTTCTTTCTATCCCCTATTTTAAGGTTCCTATTTTTGGAACAAGATTTGTATTGTTTAGAAACTCAGACTTGGATTCTTTAAGAAATAAACAGTTTCTGAAACATCAGGTCTCTGTTATATATTGGCTCCAATCCTGAAAAGATTTTTTTTTTTTAAATGTGTTTAGTTTGATTTCAGAATAATTGCTTAGATGTTTAAAATAAAATGCAGGAATAAATCTGTGCAGATCCAGAGCCCTTACTAATCAATATAACTGTTCTTTTGAACTTGTTTATGCCATATCTATTTTCAGAGTTGGAAGTATAGAGTGTTTTGGTTTGAAATATCCCATGTGAATTCTGCAGTAGAAGGATTTGTCTTGCGAGCTTAAAGTTGCAGCAGTAATGGCAGATACAGTATTAATGGACAATTTTTTAAATGACAGCCTTCATTCATATCTAAGAGATTTCTGATATCACCTGGTCATTGAAATTCACTTTTCTTTGGGTAGAATAAATCAGCTATATACCAGTGCACACCAACACAGAAATTTAACAGCAGGCACTAAAAAACACCAAAGCTAGTGAATCATTTGGAGCTACTTAAGTGGCTAGCTAACATGGTTTGTGCTGGAGTGTGAAGAAGCCAGTGCTCCAACATCACGATCCTTGTGCAGTGTCCAAGGTCTGTAAAGCCCACAGATGGTCAAGTTTGCCATTGCAGATCAGAGCCCACAAGTTTTGTCATGGTTATGTGGAATTGAGGCTTCTGTAGAATGGAGGCTAGTTTTGTGCTTAAGTCACTCAAAGAGGACTTAGAAGGACTGTTCTATGACCTGGACAAAAAAAAAAAGTATTTATCTCATGGTTATTTCATAATATGGGAGAATTATACTGCCTTCTGGACTTGATTCTCCTTCAAGTTAGTTTGCTATTACTGTTAAGCATATATATATAAGCTCTTTTTGAACAGAATTGGGAATAAGCATGGGCATATGTGACTTTTCTGACTTGAGGCACGTAGCACATGTATGTGTGAAATGCTGGGGTTTGAACCCTGAGCCCTGAATTAAGGTTGCCATATGGGTGATTCCCACAGCCCTTCATACAGAGGGGTGAGTTTGCCTTAGAGCTTCCCCCCAGGGTGCGGCCGGCCCTGCAGGGAGAGCCAGAAGGGAAATGAGCCCCAGGGGTCCCGCAGTGAGTTGACAAAGGTCAGGGGTCTGCTTGGGGATAAAAGCTGGGACCACTGGCAGGGAGTCAGGAGTGTCTGTGTGTGGAGTGCACTCCCCAGAGCTGCCTGGTTCAGGGCAGACCTCCTGACTCTCCTGGAGCTGGGCTCTGGTCTGTTTAGACCTTTGTGAATGCGGGCGGAGCAGGTGAGAGTCGCCATGTGGGCACCTTTTTCTTATGTGTTTAACTTACTGGTTTGGCTGTTTCCCATGCCAACTGTGGGCAACCTCAGGTCTCTGTTTGTACCACCTGTTGTGGGCCGAGTCACATCTTTTGTGGGATCGTTGGGGGTGGCATCGATCATGTACCAGCGGGTTGGCCTGTCTGTCCCCCCGGCGGTCATTCATATCATAACATTTTTGTCTACAATACAGTCTGTGTAGTGGTTCTTCTTCCTGCTGGTGCTATCATTTTTGTTGGGCCTGGTCATTGGCAGAACAATGTGTGATGGTTATTTCAATGCTGTTGCTGACTCTTGAACAGAAACTGTTAGTGAGACACCAAGTCCAAATACAGAAGTGTGTGGAAGGACTCTCACTGACACCCCCAGGATGTCTAAGCCAGTCCTCTCTTGTTATCACAGCATTTGCATTCTTGTGCTTGAACTCATGTTTTTTTTTCTTTTTCTTTTTTTTTTTTTTTTTTTGTTTGTTTCCACAGAACCATAGAATGTTTTGCATTGGAAGGGACTTTTAAAGGATATCTAGTCATCATCCTCTTTCTTGTTATACAAATTCTTTTCCTGACTGCTTCTGTCCTGGTTTTCTCCATTTTTATTCTTGCAGTTTTTAGTAGTCTTGATAGCCTGTTTCTTGATTTGTCCTGTAGATCTCTGGCTCAAGGGGGACTTGTACTGTAGAGACTGTGCACTGCAGCAGGGCGGCTGGCAAGTCTCCTGCTTTCTCACTGAAGGTTAGAAAGAGAACCCTTTGGTGAAGGGGAAGAACTGTGGCATTGCAAGGTAATGTTGTGTCAGAAGGTAGTAAGGATTCTGCTTTCAGCACTTCTGGCATCTAGTGAAGTTAGAGGACTTGCTTTTCATTTATGTAGAGGTTGGAGCCTGAGCCTTTTACAGTAAGATTTGCCTAGGACACAGTCTTAACTTGGCAGCCGAGTAGCTGAAGTAGGAATTTTTGTTCTGTTTGAAGCAATTGTAAGTGATGTGAGCACTTTTGTGGGAATTCTCATCTGGGTGTACCAGTGACTGGGCAGGCACACTCCTGCCCTCTGAGTCAGTGTGAGACTACAGTCCATGAGCTG
>NW_008622786.1:0-2465 GCF_000691845.1 Merops nubicus | reverse complement strand
GCTGCAGTTGGCCGAGTTCAGGAATGCAGTGGGGACAGTGCTCGTGCCTGCCTGCTTGACACCGAGGGCTATGAGTACCTGTGTGGGGCTTGTCAGTGTGACTGTGTGCAACGTGCAGGTGTCAGGCCCATCTGTGTATCTGTCCCAGTGTGTGAACGTGTGGGTGAGCACACATGTGAATGTGTGTGTTGCCATGGGGGAGATGGTAGCAGTGAATGTGTATGTCTGTAAGCACAAGTGTGAGCGTTAGCTTATCCAGAAGTGCAGGCTGTATGAACCAACGAATGTGTATGTTACCAGGTGGTCTTTGAGGGAGAGATCCTCTTCCAGACATGGCCTCTGCTCTATCCTGACTATTTCTGTACATGTATTAGTTTTAAAGATGAAAAGCGCCCCAGCTTGTCTTCAGCCTGGGCATCACCCCTGAGTGCACAGTTGCTATGCCAGCTCAGTGTGTTTGTGTGCTCTTGTGAGAGAGCTGGTAATTGTGAGCGCTCCCTAAGAGAATCTCTGGGGCCAGGGGATACAATAGGCAAGGGTCTAGGGTCTGAAACTGTAGACTTTAATAAAGCCACTGACAGCAAATAAGAGCCTGACATGTGAGTCACATTACTGACAACAAGGGCTGCTTTGTAGTCCCATCTGCACCCCGATCGGGTCCTGTACAGTAACTGAAAGGACAGAACAAACTGCTGCTGCCTTCAATAAATACAACAGTGCCACAAAGGCAGCCGAACAGACCAACTTTGTGTGGCTTTGCTGCAGCTGAGCTACTCTCCTAGCTCTCTTCCTTGCCTCCCCCACCAGTGGAAAGGACTGACGCTGCCCTTTAAGGGTTGCTTGAGAGCCCTGACTATCTACTTGGCCCCGTGGCAGTGATTACATGCAGCCCTGGAACATCTTTCTTCCCTGCCATGTCCTGTGTTCCCATCCTTCACAGCATTTCCCCTTCTCTGACCGCAAGGACTGGGAGAGCTCCAGAGCCATGTTCCTTGGACCTCCTGCTCTCACCTAGGCTAGCCAGTACTAGAAGCTTAGCAAAACCTTACAGCAGGCTCTGAGCACAGTTACTTGAAATATCTGTGATCAGACTCCCACTGGAGTGTTCTTGATGAAAATGTTGGACTTCCCAGCACAGTAACTTGAAGATCTTTCAGACCCTTAGTGGTTGTTTGCCTCACAAGCCCAGGTAGCATCAGGGGATGACAGTGTTTGCAGTTTGTCCAGATGCCATCTAACAGAATCAGAAGCATTTTTCCTTGCTGCACTCTGGGCCTCTTACTCTTCCCTTCCTCTGGGCCTCTCCTCTTTGGCTTGGAGACTTTCCCAGTGAAGCTCTTTCACATGGGCAAAAAAAGCCTTGCCGATCAATCCCCCTTCAAAGGGAATTTGTACCACATTCTTTTAGTTTGCTCCAATAGGAGCAAATAGGGTTCTTGCTGGACTTGACATCATGTGCTGTCAGGTATTGAAAGAGTGGGATAAGCCCTGGGGAAGGTCATGGGGTAATAAATAAAAATATAAACCTGTGTTGTCCGAAAAGGTGATGTTAAGTATCAGGATGATGTCTATGATGGTGCAGGTGTGCCTGTGTTGTCTGTCTTAGCATGTAGCACATCAGCCCACCTAGCAAAAGTCTGAATTCTTCTCTGCCTGAAAAAAAAAAAGAACATCAGACTCAACAGTTCATGCCCAGCAGAAACTCTGATTCTGTCTGGGTTGTGTACTGCACACAGAGCTGTGTTCCCTTGGGGTTAGGGCACGTCCCATGTGAGACCTGTACCATTTGCCCTGTGCTTCTGTGCTGTGTGATAGAGCCTGTAGCCTGCCTGTCAGTGTACATGTACACAGTGTAATTGACACTGTCTTCAGCCAAGATCTCAGCCGTAGTGATTTGTTCCTAAGGTATAAGCATTACCTACCTTAAAGGTCAGATTTTCATCTGGCAACTACTATATTGCAGCATATAGGAACAAAACATGCTAGAGGTGAGATGCAGCAGATCTTTCCTTGGAAAGGAGATCAGACTTCAGGGAGCAGATGAATCCAGTTTCTGAGTATCTTTAGGAAACCCTACAAGACAAACTTCTGTGAAAAAGCCTCCCTGTGACTTCACATCTTCTTCTGTTCAGGCAATTACTCCAGATAACATTAAGGAAAGGAAAGTACTGACCAACATGTAACAAGTGGGCAAGTAGTAAGAACCAATACGTCATACAGCGATGTATGTGGAAGAAGGAGAAGAATTTCACTGGTGTCACAGAAGATGCCCAGCTGCTTTAGTGGTAGGTGTTGTTAGGTTTTATTTATAGGAGCAACTTGTGGTGATGATTTGCATAACACTGTGATATTTCTTACAGTTTAATGTGTGGACCTTCTACTAGAAATTCCTATTATCTCTGTATATAGGATTAAGCACCACTGTTTTGAGATACCTTACATAGCTGAGAATCATAGAATCATAG
>NW_008622785.1:21835-32509 GCF_000691845.1 Merops nubicus | reverse complement strand
AAAATATATATATATATATATAGGTGAGTTCATTACAAATGACTTCTCCTAGAGTCTCAGTAAGGAAAGGATCCAAGCCAGGATCTTGGAAAAATTTCTGATATCAGCAGAAAAGGCAACAGAGAAAGCTACAGGACAAGAAACAAGGTGCTACAGAAGTTCCATCAATGGGAGAACAAGCTTCTAGGGGTACAAGAAACAAAAAAAGCCATTCTATCTATAGTATGATAGCTAGAGAGTATGACAAAATCTTGGAAGAATAAATGTATAAATGTTAGTGTATCCTCACTAGACCTAGTTGTGTGCCAAGAGCTTCAACTGTTCCAAGAATGTGTACAACAGTGTCCAGTCTATCACATTAAATAGAAGTGCTTTTGAATCACTGAGGCCCAATATTATAATGTGAAGGTCAAAATATCCAAAAGAAAAGAACATACACTGCTGCAGGTAAGAGGTCTGAAAATAAAGCAATAGAAGTGAAGGGGGAAAGAAATAGCACTACATTGACTGATATTAATTTTAAATATGCATATGAATCAGTAAAGAAATGGCAAATTAAAATAAAAAGAAGATATATTTGCTGTGAAAGAAGCTCACAGCCTAAATGTTAACACTGTATTATGTCCAAAGTCAAACATCTACTTCTGACCTGTAGCCGGTAGGTGCAGCTCTGTTAGGGAAGGCCTGGTAACATCACGGCTCCGGCCTGTCACTCAGGCTAAGCAGAGAAGGGCTCTGGGAGAGTGCCTCAGCGAGAACAGAGGAGGCGAGGCATGCTGGGTGTTTGCACTGGGGTGTTTCGTGGTTGGTTAAAATGAGTTTGTTGTGCCTAAAAAGTATGTAAACTAATGGTCGACTAATGGCATAAAAAGGCCGGGTTTTTTGTAAATAAAGTTCCACCTTTGCACATGCCTGGGGACTCGGTGCTGCTTCGTGCCACCCGCACCGACACACTGCCCTTGTATTCCCTAGAAGCTGGAAAGGGGAAAAGGGGACTTCCCTCAGAAAACTGGACAGCTAGGGCTGAGCTGTAGCCAACCCAGACACAAGCTGTTAAGCAGCATAGGGGAGGAAAAAAACAGAAAATAAAAGGCAGTTGAATGTCAAAAGTCTCAACATCTTGCTCAAAAAGAAATTAACACAGAATGAATTAAATAGATAAGGATAAATGATTTAAAATTATGACTATTAAAGAAAAACAGTGTACATGTTATACAAGTTAACAGTAAAGACCAAAGATAATTAATCTATTCTAGATATTAGTAAAAGACTAAATATTCATGTATACAAACGATTAATATTTAAAGGCATGTTATGACCTCCTTAATTATCACTGATTAATCAATTATAATTATCAAGTGATTAATCAATGGATCGCTACAGAATCGAAAGAAAACAAGTTCCACCCAAAAAATATGAAAGTACATAAGCAAACATTCCAGAAACGACTGAATAGAGGGAGACATTATTTGGCAAGAAGTAAAAAGCAGTTCCAGCGCACAAAGACTGACATCCTTCTGGAGAGCTGTGGAGTCGAGAGGACACAGCAGAGGCACTGCCAGAAAGGCAGGCAGGGCTGAGATTGCACAGAATTAGATCAACAGGTGGGTAACACCAGGAGAGGGGCAACACTTACATCAGCCAAAGCTCAGTGTAGGTAACATCTGAAACTCAAACTACTTCACTCAAATAGCTGTCAACAGTACACTCGATGATACAGTACAGTAGTGTCAGTACGACTCATTTCTTGAAAAAGGCACAAAGTGATCAATTTCCAACATTATTTCTATTTGAAATAAAAACCCCAAGCCAGAAAGAATAAAAAAAAAAAGAAAAAAGGATTCCGTTTATGCCATAATATTCACCATAGCAGCAAAATGGCTTCAGATATTCAGGATAGGCGCAGGTGCACAATTCAGCAGCTTTCTGTCGAGGTGATATAGATGGAGCTTGGCAAGAACTCTGACACAGGAGGCCAGGGGTCAGGTGAGGCCAGCTGTGCACAAAGAGCAGCCACAGGATGCAGGGGAGAAATGCATAATGCAAACACTATCAGTGCAAGGAAAATATCAGGTATCAAAGAGGTATGGAAGTTGACTGAAATTGTAGTTACTCTGAGGAAAGCACATAATTATTAGGGTGCTATACTAAACAAATTAGCGGATGTGAAGAAGGCATGGATCACCTTAGAGATCACTCTGGAATAAACAGCAGCCATCTTACATTTCAACACCTCCTTCTAATCAAAAGAACCACAGAAGAAATGTTTCCTATGCAAAGTACAAATCAGGAGAAAAGCAGAAAGCTGAATCGGTACAAATAAATCATTTCAATGCTAGTTATAGCAAGGAAAAATACAGGAAAGAAAAATAATTTTTATACGCCCAAATGTCTTAATAATGTACTAGTGTAGGAATACTACAGCCACCACTAAAGGCTCTTTAGATATGACATTCAAGTTACTATATTCACTGTATAAGGCGATCAACTAGAAAGTGAGGCTAGTTTAGCAAAAGAGCCTGCAACCTGAAGCATGTCATTTGGCATTTGCTGATTTTCATAAATGCCTTTTGCATCTCATCTGCTTGTCTTTTGCTTTTCCAGAAGAAGCCACATGAGGTGCTGGAAGGATGGCACAGAGTGGAAATCATAACTGACAAAATTCAAAAGTATAAATTCACAAGTCAGCAATATAACAGAAAATTAATAACACCATCTAAAAACTCTTGTGTTTGGAATATACAGCTGAATCCACACTCACAAAAAAGCAAGTGACAATCACATACTTCAAAAACATTTTAGTAAAGCGGTAGCAGACATGAAGCAAGACCAAAGGAAAAATAATCAATAGATTTTCCAGTATATTCACAATTTGTCAAATATTTTGGGAGAGAGTAAAAATACTTAGTGACATGAATTTGTACTCTAAGTCTTGACATTTGCCACAGCATCAATATCCAATCAATGAAAATGCCTAGAACTTAACTAGTTTGTGTATCCTGTGGTTTGATAAACCTCATTCTCTCTACGTGCATATACTCCTTACTTTTTGTACTTTTATCCTGCATGTTGCATAAAAAGTAATTGCTCAATACAGAATTAATCCTTTCACCTATGCACTGCTATAGCATTGATGTCAAAATACTTTGTATAATTTGGAGTAAATCAAGGAAATCCCAGAATAAGTTAGATTTGTTTGGCTCCTCCTGTATAAAAGACTATTACAATCCTATTTTCCAAATTTCTAGAAGATTAAAATGTTTGAAAAGACAGGAAATTAGTAGAATTGGAATTCAGATGTTATATAACAACTTTTAAGAATTTTCAGCTCTACTGTATTTTAAATTTAGTTCCTATTCTTCCTAGATTTAAGAAAATAAACCAATATGTCAGAGATTAAGATCTTCCAGCTTTATAAGATCCCATTAAACAATCTTTTCCAATGTATATCACACCATTAGCAACTACAGAAAGAAATAAGAGCTGTTACACAACAGGTTTAGAATAATTTCAAAGGCTGGAGGTTAATATATGCTTTCACTACTGAGCAAATCCATCATTGAGGGTAGTCTTCAAAATATATGGTTGTGAGTAAAGACTGAAGAAACAGTGGTTGTTCAGCTCAGAAAAGAGATTTCCAGGACTCACATTCAAATAAAGGAATGGCACTATACCCAGGCTCATAATCAATGATTTTCCAGGAAATTGGGGACGATCAAAAAGAAATAATTTTCATTTGTAGCAAGGATGGATGTTGGACATTAGGAGGTATATATTCTGGCAATAGACGTTGAAATATCAGAACAATTTCACAGTTTGGGAAAAAAACCCACAGGGAAGGGTTAGATACATTTAATTTTTTACCACTGAGTAAACTAAGACAATCTCTTGAAGTAATTTTGAGACCTATATTGCTATGATAACTCCCAGAAGCAATTTAGGGTTTGTTCTATTTTCTTTCACTTTAATAATTAATATTTTCAAAAGGCATTCTTTTAATATATTTAGGCACTTGTGTCTGCTCCTGATGGATTTCTCGCTTTTTTACCTACATATTGAGATGGACTTTATACCTGAGTTAAAATATATATATTTTGGGTCTTTTCAGAGTTTTTTAATGATAAAATCACTAATGACTGACTAAAGCTCCTTTCAGATTTGTGATGTTTCTTTCTGAATTGTCCTTGTATTTCTGAAAGAGTTTGTCAATTAATCCACTTTCTTATGGTCTTTTGCTTCCTAACAGTATCCGTGACTTCTTGAAAATATTTTTCATAGATGAGTAACTCATGCCTCCAGTTTTTGTTTGAATTTTTGACAGTTTAAGTTATCACTCATCTCCTGGAACAGAGAGTAAAGCTGATTTCGTTGTCAGTCAAACCTTAATCTAGCACTGCACTTTTGTTAAAGCATGTAATAGTCTGTGTACAGATTATATCTAGTCATCTTACAGTGCTTCTGAGTTTCAGTATTCCAATTACTTGCTCCAAGTTTGAATTTATTTTAATGATAAAAATCTATACCTTCTCATAAAGTCTTAATATTGCTGATAGTTGTTGGCATGCCATTATACTTTGCAGTGAATTGCAATGTAAGAGAAACTTATCAAGGGAATTTTGTCTTCTACATTATTTTTTTTTTTTTCATATGTAAAACGAGTAGAGACCGAGAAATCTCACTTCTAGGAAAATTCTAGATAAGATGATACATCCACAAAAGAAAAAATTCTTGGAGTATCATGAGTAAGACCTTGCCTCCAGAGGAAAACAGATAGCAAACAAATCTTTGTGCAGAGAAGGATAACACAAAACCAACCAACTCAGCAAGAGCAGATGTTATCCAGAGAGAACAGCAGAGTCAACAGAGTCGAAATTAAAAAGAAGTAAAATGTTAAAAGAAACAAAAGTGTTTGCAGAAACATGGAATTTTTACAAGACTGTAAAAGAAAAGAAATGGATTAATAGCAGGTTATACAAAGAAATGGATTAATAGCAGGTTATACAAATCATACTTAATGTTTTATTCTTGACTGTATAGCAGGTTCGCTGGAATATGATGATCATGCAGCTGAGTGAAGGATTATCTCATCGGTATATTATGTTGAAAGTCAAAGTTAGTGTTCTATAAATGCATGTGACTCATCAATAGACTGTATAGTATGCCTAAAGTGAGTACAACTGGTACACATGCAACATAAAAAGAAATATTTCATGTAATACTTAAAATTATGATAGCTTCAAACAATATGTTATAGAATGGTAAATCCTTCAAGATTTAAGCCTAATCAAATCAAAGATACATAGGCTTAAAGACTACTGTTCAAGCTCTGTCAGCCATACTATTAACTTAGCTGGATATTTTACATCTTGAATAGATTCTACTGGTAGATGTCACCACAGGTATATTAGTTCACCAGAATCTGTTAGTAATTGCAAAGCTTTGAGCAAAGTTCCCCTATTGTGACCTTTCTGCTGTGATCACGATGTCAGTGTGTTTTGGAACGTCACCATGTTTTGGGATGTCAGCTACCATGGCAGCTAAAATCCCAGGCAGAAATTAAGGTTCAATTACTAGTTCTTAATAATTCTATATGAAAGGAAAAACAAATAGCTTTCTGAGTCCAGCAATAGGTGACTACTTAAATTAGTAGCCACTTCTCAGCAGTATATACCAAAGTCGTTTACTGCAACCATCTTTTATTTTGAATCCAAATTACCTGTGTATTCCACCATAAATAGGAATTGTCATTCAATTAATAATAGGTGTAAGGAAGCATAACACTGTAAAACAGTTATCACAATGCTTTATTTGTCTGATTTATTCTTTCTGTTTTCTAGTCTGTTTGGAATGATGAATGCTTTATTTTCATTATTCTCTATTTGGAGCTATGCTTCTAATTTGCTTTCTCATACTGAGTTGGTAAAAGGTGAGAATTCATGTTTGGGAGAACTGAATTATCAAAAAAACCCTCACATTATTTTTATCTATAGATAAATACAGTATTCCTCTTTATTCTTATCTTCTTTCCTTCTACAACTCCTTGCCAACCCTTCAGCACAGTGACAGCACATTCTTTGCATGATCAAGTTATGAGTTAGAAGCTCTTTTTATTTAGTGGCATCTCTAATTACATAAAAATTAAAATTCAATAAAAATAGGAATTCCTAACTATTTTAGACTTAGGTTCTCACCCATTGTGAGTTTTATATTTTAAGAATTTTAACACATAAAAAAAAAGGTGCTGCAGGATATTCTGGTCTTTCTTTTGTGGCGATTTCACTGGACTTACAAATTCTGTCACGAAGATGATATTTTTGATTCAAGTGGTTCAGTGATCTGAAAATTGTCTAGTCTTACAAATAACTTTGCTCCCTGCCTATGTGTAATTTCACAGGGCAGGTCTCATACAAATTGGGTCACTGCAGAATCAGTTTCAAAATTCTTCAACTCAGCCTAACTAATGATTATAGTCTTGATCTTTTGCTAAGCTTCATGCAATGAATTCTCTGCATACACCAAGCCCCAGTGGTATTAACACTGGCTTTGCTGTTGCACTTGTTTTTCCACTCATTGGGTGCTACTTCAAATTAAATTCACAGGATTGAAATTAAGATGGCATTTAGGGAAGTGGTCATGGTTTTCAGAGCTTCAGAAACCAAGCAGGATATTCTGAAAAGAAAATAAGAGAGGAAAACAGATGAATGGAAGGCAATGTGAGCAGCAACAGTACTCACGATCTCCATCCTCAGTTTTCCTCCCGGTATTCCTACAGCCTGTTTGAACTCCTACGTAGTCCATTTTTGCCTTTACTTTTTCTGCCAATTTTTGCTGACCATGGCATTTTTTATCTCTTCAGTTCAGTCTGCAGTTA
Source organism: Merops nubicus (assembly GCF_000691845.1). Lineage (NCBI taxonomy): Eukaryota > Metazoa > Chordata > Aves > Coraciiformes > Meropidae > Merops > Merops nubicus. The sequence goes on along the minus strand of NW_008622785.1, from coordinate 25,638 downwards.
CTGAAACAGACTATGATACTGGAAATCTAGTTTCAGTTTTAATGGAAGCAATGGAAAATTATCACTGTCTTCCCAAGACAACCTCAGCTACACCTTAAAAAAACCAGCAGAGCTGTGATTTCTCTGCATAATGTCAGGGTGGCTTTGGTTCCACTGAAAACTGTTTACAGAAGAGGTAACATGCTGTGACCGTGCCTCTCCACACGGCTGCCAGCTTTGTAGGAGAGGCTGCCAGGACTGTCTTGCTATAAAGCTGGAGAAAAGAAGCACCTAGATGTTAAAAGTCCAGGGGACGTTTTCACTACAGTTTCTTGAAAAGGAATCCTTCAAGATTCTTCTGCTACAGTTTTAGAAGTTTAGAACTTTCTCTCAAATCCACCAGAGAGGGGCTGGAAGACCCTATGCATTTCCTAAGCTTCCCCATACACAAACACATTGATGACTGTGCAGCTAATTTTGCTCTAAGGCAAATATATACACATAGAAATAAAAAGTACAAAAATACATATTTCTTACTAACTAAAATAATATGTAGCAAGAATGTAGTGTGTCTTTCTAACTCCACATTTATTTTTCTATTGTCTACGTGCCCCACAATGTTTCTTAATCTCATTTTCTCAGTCCTATATAAACTATAACAGCATGAGACAGGTAGACAGCTATTGCCTTTTCATCTACTTTTACCTATGGGAAGCTTTAAACATTTGTAACTGGTGTGATTGCATTAACGTGTGCTCAACTGCCCCTGCTATTCCCTGTCTGTTGTACAAGACTACCACCTCTTCTTTACTTAGTACGCACAAAACACATGCTGCTGACAACAGGCCCTTATTTAAGCATTTGTGTATTAAACTACACATCTTACAGGACTCACAAATATAAACAGCATGATAGCTTGTAGAAAAATATGTCTTTTCAAGATTTTTTTTCCTATTCTTTCTCTGAAACAAGTCTGCCTTGAGATATAGTGGCCAGGGTCACGAAGGCCAAGCACAGTTAAGAAACCAAAAGCAATTGTATGAATGGACAGTAGAAATCTTGCAGCATCTTAATAAGATACACAAGTGTTTAATACCAAAAGAGTTATTATATTATCACAGAAATTGTCAATGCTAACCTTTCATATGAAGTATGTCCCAGGCAGGTAATGTGTTCGTATACACATTCCCACATATCAAATAGACCATGTATTTAATGCGATACTAGAATTTAACTGTGCTGAGGTTATATGCCAGCTTTTTAGTGATGCACACTAACACCATGAAAGCCATCTGTTAAAACTGTGGTAAGATTATAGGCAGTTAAACTGCTAAATGTTATTCGCCTGTCTTTTTTAGTTCTCCCTTCTGTTCACTGAGACTCACTGGAGCATGTGTAGCATTCTGTAACTCACTGAAATAGGAGGTACATTATTCAGACTAGTCTGCTATCAGTGAATCAGTATTATGTTGTCATTTTTCCTACATAAGTCTCATAGCAATTGCAAATAATGCTACATGGAAGTCTCTATTATTGCTTGACTCACCAGTTAGGGCCAGCTCAGAATTTAGGAATTTACATGGCACAACTCATTCCAAAAACATGCTTGCTCTTGTGTTATGAAGAAAGTGGTTAGCCAGAAAAGAAATACCAGTTAAGGTCATGTCTGAATTTTTTGATAACAATTCCATTGATCTCATCAAGTTTTTTTTTATTTTCTTAAGGGAGTTCTCCAGAAAGACTGATGATGTCTTCTTCAAGCAACTGCTTGTCCCTGTGCTAACTCAATCAAGCTAGCTCAACAAAACTAACACAAGCTGAAGGGAAAGCAATGATATTTTGTGAGGAAAGGGATGCACTCAAAACCAGCATATTGTTTCTAATTTTTTCTTCTTTCTATTATGAAGTAAATGTCTAAAAGCTAGAGAATAGAAGATGTGCAGAGAAGTCATAACTTTAAGACTAAACTGATTGATACCCCTAAAAATCAAAGACATTTGTGGAAATTGTTGCATACGTCTCACTTTAGAAAGTTTAAAGTTGTTTTTTTTTTTTTTTTCCACCAAATGTATTATAGTTGCAGAAAACCATCCACTCTTAAACCATCCATATTTCTCTTTGAATTCTATTAGTTGTGTGAAACATTCCAAAAAACCTGAACTCTCATTCTCTTTCAAGATATCAATCAGTTAAACCACGAGGTCTGATACAGAATCCATAGTTTTTACGTAAGATATCAAATATTATGTCACAAGGATAGATTGTAAAGTATAAAACCCCACACTTGGTATAATTAAAGTAAGCTATATTAACACTAATGGTAAGCTTTTTCAAAAGCTTCAGTTTTCATGACTTCCAGAACTGAAGTTTAACGCTAGTCAATACAAAATGCAATGAAACCCCACTTTCAGTACAGGTTCAAAGAAAAGGTTATTTGTAACCTTATTCCTTTTACCTGTGAAAAAAGAACAAGACTAATATGGAATAAAAACATGGCTTTATAAACTGATTTCAGATTGCTCTAGCCACCTCTTCAGACACTGCAGAGAGTAGCTTTGCTTCAAATATAGCCTGTAGATAGTTAAAAAAATAATAGGTACTAATTTTGGGAATTAGGTGTTTAAACTGTTTTGAAATATTTTCACTAGAAGAAAGCTGGTTATATTTTCTTTCTGTTTGTCCAGTAAAGGGACACCTGCAAATGTGAGTCACCAAAGAAAACAGCATTTTTCAGAAAGGTCATAGGATCTTCTCTCTGACCTTGTGAAGTGCCAGAGTTAAACTCCCAGCCCTGAATGAAGGTTGACATATGGATGATGTCCACAACCAGGCAAGAAAGACCATCCTGATTGGTTTTCACCCAAGGTCTGGCCAGCCTTTGGTGGGAACTGATTAGGAGACCACCACCAGGTGCCCGCACCTTCCGCATTAACTTGGAGGTGGAGCAAGAAGCTAATCATATAAGGGCTGACTGCTGGCAGTGGTGTTGATAGGTTTGTTCATATAGTGTATGTGTTCTGTTGGGATTTTGTTTGTTGGAAGTGTTTCCTGACTCTTTGCAGCAAGTAGAGTTCCTAGGATATCAGGGTGAAATCATGAGGCTTTCCTTGGGGAATTACTATAAGATTGAACTGATTGCCTGGCTTATTCCATTACCCATGTCTTGGTTTCCAAGTCAGCTTGCTCTCTTCTTTGTATTGTATACTGTGAGTGAATTCATTAATTTATTCATCTGTCCAGTGGTTTGGCACATTTGACCTTTTGTGTAGGATTTAAGATTACAGGGAGGGACCTGGCTATTGGTTTGCCTGTTAATGGTAACAACATTCTTTGTCAGGCAAGTGGTCAGCAGAAGACCTTGCCAGTCTACTAAAAACCAAAGGCTCTAATCCTTCAAATTTTAATATGTAGTCTCAGCTTGATTGCTGTGTGTCCTACTGAAGTTAGATACACTTCTTACAGTATATACAAAAATCATTACAGGATTGTTGCCTAATGATGCAAAGGGATAGCTTGTTATATAAGGAGAAGGGAACAGAGAACAAGCACCCTTGTACTCATATCTAGGTATACAAAGTGGTGACATATTCTAGTAAATTCCTGAGAGAAGTAGTTTATGTATGAAGGGACAGATCAAAGTTTTATAGGCTCCCTGATAAACCATCAGATTGTTTTTATGACAGCAAAAATAATAGGCTTTATACTTGTTTGAAAAGCACATGTATGAATTCTTAAAATAAACACTAGTATTGAACAAGTTGCATATGTAAGGGGAGTGTCAGGGTCTGTCTATCCACTCAACTCCATGTTAGATATGGCAGAAT
>NW_008622785.1:0-21804 GCF_000691845.1 Merops nubicus | reverse complement strand
ATTCCTGCCTTTGTACAGTGACATTCCTATACATAAGACGGATTAAATGAATGCCAGCTCTCTCAATGTGAAATTAGGTTCTTATATATCTTACAATTTTAGGATAAGAAATCAGTTCAGGTACGTTGAATAACTTCTAATGATTAATGTTTGTGATGCCTTTACATGTACCTCTCAAGAGTAAATTTTCTGCGTGGTTCATTATTAATGGAAATTGTGCGCCTATCTCCCTGTACACCACTCATAAAATGCACTCTTTTCCTTATTTTTCTGTTGTGAGAGATGTAAAATATTTATTTTCCTAATTTAAAATTATGTTCAAAGTATCTCTGATAAGAAGTTAATAAATATGCAAAACAGCTGAAGAGAAAAATAAGAATGGAAAGAGGTTCTAGCAGTAATTTATTCTCAACACAGTAAGGTCATTCACAATATCTTAATGTAAATAAAAGCATTCCTTAAGGTTATATCTTTTTATACTTTCAAAACAGAGTATATTTTCTGTGTTTCTCCAGTAGTAATTATATACAGTTACATAATGCTTATTATGTACTTGAAGCTACCATTAGAGAAACAAAGAAAAAAGAATCACAATCTTTTTCCTACATTACTGAAACACCTTGAAAAAGCATTTATAGAGACATAGAACCACAATAGTTTATTAAACCTTAATATGAAGGGGTTCCCCATTTCTAAAAGTGTTGACTCTTGAATAGACAGGTCCCCTTTCAAAATACTGGTAAGTAATTTAAATGTTCAGTTTCTGAATAGTATTGCAAACTAAACCTTCTTGTTGCCTTGTATATGAAACTTCAGTCAAAAAAAACCCCATAGTATCACAGAATATCTCAAGTTGGAAGGGATGTACAAGGACTGGTGTTGGTTGACAGTTGCCTGAACATGAGCCAGCAGTGTTCCTAGCTGGCCAAGAAGGCCAACAGCTTTCTGCCTTGTATCAGAAATAGTGTGGCCAGCAGGATCAGGGAAATGATTGTCCCCCTGTATTCGGTAATGATGAGGCCACACCTCGAATACTGCATTTAGTTTTGGGCCCCTCACTAAACAGGATGGACATTGAGGTGCTGGAGCATGTCCAAAGAAGGACAACGAAGCTGGAGAACAAGTCTTACCATGAGCAGCTGAAGGAACTGGTGTTGGTTAACTAGGAGAAAAGGAGGCTGAGCGGAGACTGTATCACTCTCCACAACTACCTGAAAGGAGGTGGTAACAAAGTGAGGGTTGGTCTCTTTTCTCATGTAACAAGTGATAGGACAAAAGGAAATGGCCTCAAGTTGCACCAGGGAAGATTTAAGATAACAGGAAAAAATTCTTCAGTGAAAGGGTTATCAAGCACTGGAACACTGCTGTCCAGGGAAGTGGTAGAGTTGCCATCCCTGGAGATATTTAAGACATGTAGATGTGGCACTTAGGGACATGGTTTAAGGGTGGACTTGGCAGTGCTGGGTTAACAGTTGACTTAGTGATCTTAAAGGTGATGCAACCTAAATGATTCTGTGATCGAGTCCAACTCCCTGTTCCTTGTAGGACTACCTAAAATTTAATCATATGACCAGGAACGTCATTCAGATGCTCCCTGAACTCTGACAGGCTTGGTGCTGTGACCACTTCCCTGAGGAGCCTGTAGTAAAACAAAATAAGTGTGAGGTAAATAAAAGAATATGTCATTTGACTGACTTAAGTTGCAATATCTCAGAAGACCTATCACAACATAAAGCACAGCATCAAAGGTATAGCCTGGAAAAAATGTAAGGTGTTGTTTTTTGATGTTTTTTTTTGTTTGTTTTTAATTAATATTATATGGTTCTCAATGTGAAATATACAAAATATACCATGAAAAATCAGATAAACAGCAGTGGAGGGAAGAAAATAATAATATTATAGCAGAAACAAAAAAAAAAAAAACTTGAAAAGTAGGATACTCAAGGACTAAATGGAAACAAAACACAATTGTGATTTGCTTACAGAGGATTGGATGGGTGAATAATGATGTGACAAAGGCCTTGGTGATGCAAAATTAATCAGGCGAGTGAAAGCTAGAACATATTCCTAACAGTTACAGAAGAAACTCATACAAAATAGCTTAGTAAAACGGGGGACGGAATTCAGTGACAGTAAATGCAGAAGAACGTATGTGTGTCAGAAACAAGCCACTCTTTATATTATATTATATACATATACCATCATTTCCTCCCTTTTCCCCCAGCATGTGTACACAAATACACAAAGATAAGCAACTTCCATTGGGACATCACCTGGTCACTGCCTGGTTTTCCATTGAAACACTGAGAGTGTTAACTAGAAACAAAGCAGCGTTAGAAAAGATCAAGAAAGAAAATGTGGACAAAACAAAACCACAAACTGTCACTTTGAATTGATGGTTACCCACATTTTTAATACTACCTGTCTGGTCACTGCTTCTCAATAAGGAAACAGAAGAACTGGAAAAGATACAGAGCAAGTCATAGGAAGACTGTAAGCACAGTACACGCTCATGTCAGAGAGACTGAACAGAATTTAACCTTTTAGCTTGAAGAAGAGAGAAGGAATGTTTGTCCAAGGTATAAGGAAAACATGAACAGGTAATGAACTGAGTAAAATGTTATTCATCCAGAGAAATTATATGGTAGTAGACTTAAAACGAGAACAAGAACTAGGCTTAATACAAATGAAGCATATAACTTGTACCACACATTCAAAACTGTGGATGATTTTGACACACAATAAGGACAGTTGCAGAAAACAAACTCCATTAAGGGGATGTTAACAAAATGGCTTTGAGATAACTTCCATCTCAACAAATTCCTAAACTGTTAATTCCTAGGAAACGGAGGGATGTATCATGAAAAAGATTATCATATTGTTGGCCTTGCCTTGTTTCACTGGACATTTGCCACTGACCATTGTTGAAACCAGGAGACTGAGATGGATGGAACTCTGGAATGACATAGTTGGGAAATTCTTGTATCTCTGGATTTCTACATGAAAAGTCAGAGTTAGTGTTCTTCCATCAGCTGCTTTTATTCAAGCCTGGTTTGAGTTTGTTTATTTTGTATTTATTAACAGCTTATGTCTTTCATGACTATACAGTTGAACAGTAGCTGAAATCGAGAAGTTTTCTACATCTACAGTCATAAATTAAGTGCATGCATAATACTCAAATATGAAACAATAATTCTAGTAAATCTCATTGACAGTTTCTATCTGTAAATACTTGAGATATTTCTGAACAGATTTCACCATTATTAGCTAAATATAAGTAGCATACTATGATGTAACTAATGCTGTATCTCCGTATTAGAGAACATCTAAATCCGCTGCCTGTTGCAAACATATTGCCTACCTTGTTCTCAAGCTATCTCAGGACCTTTTTAGTATCACTGCCCAGAGCGTGGTTCTTAAAGCTACTAAGGACCATGCAGTTAGATGCTGCTAAGGAACTTCAGTGCCTTCTTAGAATGCTCCTATGCAGTTTCCAGCTCTTACATGAAGAGGCTAAAACTGGATGTGTTAACAAAACCAGAGAGGAAAAGTAAAAAGGAAAATAACTTATACCTCTCATTGGAGTTTTGTATAACAAAATAAAGTAGAAAGCAGTACATGGTATAGAATGCATTGATCTGTTTTAAAATGTAACAAGTCAGTATCCATGTTCTGTAATTAGCCAGGTTTATGGATGGTCGTCAGATGTAATCTTGTACAGACTATTCAGTCTTGAAAAACCCAAACAAATGCTAGACTGACTTTGTTTTCATGCTCTCTGGACATCTGGATACTAGAATTACTTGCTTTCCCAGTTTAATTGATATCATGTAATGAAACTGCAAAAGATTGGTCATACATTGCTCTAATTTGGAACTCAGCACTACAAATCACTTTTATTTCCACAGAAAACAAAATTATTTGAAATTGCTTATAATGGGTAAACCTATATACCCACTTTTCATCATCTTTTTCTGCTTTTTTTTTCCTACAGAATGAGAAGTACTCTTTGAGACAACCCACATAAAAATACTAAGTAATATGAAATTAAACAGCAGCTGTAACATTTGTACAAAATTTAATCTGCAAGAAATTGAAACATCACATCTTCTCATTTCAGTTTCTATCTTTAAATCTAAGCAAAGTGATTGAATGATGAGGTAATCTTATTTTTGTGATTTAATATGATTTTAAACGAAAACTTTTTTTTTTTTTTTTCCATTTCTGTTGGGTATTCAGTATTACTAGTTGGGAAAGTAGGAAAAGAATTAATTAAATTAGAATTTGGTGGGTTTTTTTCTATCTATTACCACTTGACAGAACTTTGTTTCAAGGAGTTAAGAGCATGGTTTTACTGCTATAGTAATTTATTTTTCTAAATGAGAGGTGTTGGTTGACTGAGAGGCACTGTAAATATTTGTCAGATACTCTTTACAACCAGTCCAAGCACTGATGACATAGAGCAGCTACCTACAGCCTCCATTTGAAATAAGACAGTCTACATACTGAGTTGCTGGCTGTGAAGAGCTTAGCACATCAATATTTAAAATAGTCCACAGCTAGGACACACCTGCAACATTTCCCATTTCTGTGAATAGATTGCAATATTCAATACAAATAGATGAAAAATATAAACCTCCTGTTTCTGTACACCGAACAGCAAATACTAATCTCTCGTACTTTGTTTTCTGTTGTTCAGGAGCTGAATAATAAAGCAGATATTTCAGCAAGTTCCAGCTAAAAATAAACTTGCATAGCTCCTAATCCATCATATTATCCCACATGGATGAGAATATCCACTCACATGGAACAGCAAAGGGGTGTAACTCCACCTCAGTGAAACAATTCATGTAAAGGCCACAGGAGTTAATGGGACCATTAAAACATTTAAATTTGAACATATGCTATATCTTTTACTCATTTAGTACCCCTGAAAGCTGTACTATCCAGAAGCTCTTGCATCATGCTGAGGAGATATGAAAAGGACACCGGGACAATAGACTTTCACAAAGACATCAATAAAGCATCCTTGGCATATCTCCAAGGTTTTGAGTCATTAGGAAGAAAAGTATTATGATTTTAGTTTTACTGTTATTATATTAACTCTTATTGTAATTTTAACAAGCATGAAATAAAAAAGTAGCTATCATGAAAAAGAAGCTTATCTGTGGATGAAAGGTCCTGGCTGCACATACAGATGGAAAGAAAAAGTAAAAGATTTCAGTAAAGTTTCAGTTTGAGTACATTTTTCTCCAATATAAAACGTGCTATTTGATTTTGTTATCTTCAAGAAATCATATAGTTAATTATATACAGCAGCTAAATTAATATATATTGGCAAAACACTTGGAGTTGGAAAGAGGTTACTAAAGGAGTGCCACAAGAGCGTTGCAGACTATTTTGTTCAATTGATATAAGAATTAAAGGTAAGCTGCTAAAACATGTGGACAACAAAACAGAATGAAGAAGGTTCAATCACCATGAAAAAAAACCCCACAGTATAATTTGCTGGAAAAACTAACAGTAATGGCTTATGCAAGTCAATGTAGAGAAGTGCAAGACAACAAGCCCAAGGTCACAAAAAGAAAGGGCAAAAAGGACAAACTATTATACGCTGTCTACAGTCATAATTTCCTCAACAGTGAACAAGCAGAAGGTCTCAGGAAGCAGTGTATAAACTTTTAAACCTTCAAAATGTTATTTAATCAATTAAAAAAAACCCATCCTTAATTATTGACTTTGTAAATGGATGCATCACATATAAAACAGAATAAATTCCTCTGCAATATTTTTATAGCAAAACGGGTTTTGGATATTTTGTATAGCCCTTGTCCCTTTCATTAGAACTAAGAGTTTGTAAAGGAAACCACCAGGATGCAGAGCATCAAAAGCTTTTTCCATTCAAATAGATAAGAAAATTTATTTAGGAAACGAAACTAAAAAGCAAAAAAAGAAACACTAAAATTATTTGAGTTAGAGATCTCGGGGGAACTAAATGGCATGAGAATATTGGATGTCCATGAATATTCTGATCTTCCATGAGATTTTCTGACAGATACCAAGCCATTCATACTACTACACAGCAATATTCTTGACTACATAACTTCCATGCAGATGTCTGGTACGGTACTTGAAATTTTAAAGTACCATTCTACCTTCTCTCTTTATTTTCTTCTTATGGATATATCTAAGCAATTATAACTTGAAGTTTTATGAGTCATTCCAACTTACTGCTTAAGTTCTGTGACTGTTAATGACTGTTCTTCCTGCTACGTCCATCACGACTGTCAGAATAGAACTATCCCCACTAATTTCAGACCAATATTTTTTTTTTTTTTTCCCCTAAAGCATGAAACGTACACAGCTCTAGATTGTCATTTCACACCCTTTTTGGTCAGTTTAAATCATCAGGAAATGTTCCTTTTCTGCTTGTTTACATTTGAGGTTGCTACATTGCATTCCGGAAAACTTTCTTGAATTTCAAGTATCAGCTAGTGTGGTAGCAAAACAGATGTTTTTTTTCTTTCAGTATTCCTCTTTCTGACACATGTCACAGCATGATACTGCCTCTCATTTTTAGGCAACACTATTAGAGGAGCCTACTTCATACTAGTAGGACTCCTGAAATTTGAAACACTGCATACTTGGTTTAGAAATGCATAATTTGCCACGGTTTATTATTCTGATTTTTGGGAAGTAGTATCTAACCCAAATCAACAGCAACTTCTGTTATTGAACACTGTAAAGATCAGTTTCCTGACATGGAATTTTTAGACTACCAAAGGTTTGCCTATGCAGCATTTCAGTATCAGAATTTGAACACAACACATTCTCTCCACGTGCTGAGCTCATCAAGTGGAAAGCAGAGGAAATTCTCAAGAAAGATAAAAGAGCAATATTGTAGGAAAAAGTAATTAAATGAAGACCAAAATGACAATACAAATGACAGCTTGATCATGGACAAATTCATACCAAAAGAAAAGCTCAGCAATATCAGAGAAATTTCTGATTGTTTTAGCATGAACTTCAGTGAAGTCATGTGGAAGGTGGATGATGCACCCATACATCACCAACCATATATTGCTAAACCTTTTTCAAGTGGGACAGATACTAAATGTCAGTTGCGTTATACAGCTGACATATTCAGGACATGCTTTAACAACACTCTTCTGTAACAAAAGGTCACACAGACATCACTCTGAAAGGGAAGTTCCTCTTAAAACAAGGTAGAGAAATATCTAGTCCATCAAGACAACTGTCAAAAGACTGAATTGTACAGTCCGGTGTTGCAATAACGAACATTAATAGATGCACCTAAGAATGCAAATGCTAAACAACTAGAAACATAGACATCTTTTCCATAGAAATTATTTCCTTCACAAAAACCATAATGCAGTTCAGCTGATTCTTCTTGTACACAAACTTACATAAACTAGGTGTAACACCAGTTAAGTACAGGACAACTCAGTTGCTCAGTTGTGTACTACTTATTGTTTCCTATTCAGTAAATATTAATTAATATTGTTTGATATCAAATTTAAAAACTAGGATATCTCAAGTGTAATGTCATTAATGTAAGGAAAGTTTACCAATCTTTACTGATAGCTGTAGAAATTGCATAGTAGACTCAGATCAATATATTTCAAGACAATTAATTTACTTTGTACTACTGTTTGAGCATTTTTATGTCAAAATCCATGGTTCTGGAAATTTGAAAAGTAGAAAGAAAGAGAGATAACTATATGTACATTTAAAGGTTAGATTTTCTTCAAGAAGAATATGTACTTTCTGCAGTAAAAGGAATAAGCATTTATAAGCACTTATAAAAATAATTCTATGAATGACAATCCAAGTAGATCTTGTTGTATTGTTAATCTAATGAAACTTTTTTAGAATTGAAAGAAAAGACAAATTTAATTTAAGAAAAAAAGGCTATATCATACACATCCTTATATAAGCTTGACTATTGAGTCTGTCTAGTTCTGTGAATGAAGTTTTAGTCCGGTAATGACTGTATATCCATTAGCCATATCCCTATTGTCTTTTAATAATTTTACTTCTTATAAATCTAAATTTCTTTTTCTTTGCTGGGGTTATTATGGCAATTTCTTCAATAACTGTAAATTACAACAGCACAAATAACTCATGGCCTTGTTAGTTAGTCCACTACAAGTTAAGTGGGTGGGGATAGCTTCAGTATATGAGAAAGACAACTGAATTTGGAACCAGGAAGAGAAAATGTACCCTAACAAGTTCTTGCCAAATTTCTAGGTTAGTTGAGTGGCAGTCCTAAACAATGCTGTGAGAAGCGCCACAATTTCTGCAGCAATGAGAGAGAGATGCATTAAGTGAGGAGAGAGAATCACCACCTGAGCTACAGATCCAGTCTGATACGTTTTCAGGAAATAAATGTGATTCCAAATCAAAGGAAAACAAAATTCCCACTGTAAGTGAAAGAGGGCTTTTTGCCATTCAAACTGAAGAAAAAGTGTTTTCTTTAAACCGCTCAGTGTCACAACATCAAAACTTTCATCCGATAGGGTTCAACCAGGGTTGTATCATTCTCTTTGGAAAATGTTAAGGAAAAATACAGCATGAAGAAAGTTATGTTTTTCTTATGAACTTTTAATACTTATCTGTTAGCCTTAAATTCTGCCCCTTATTGAGCTACTATGTCCACACATCTAGAATTTGTTTCCTCTAAATTACATTTATTAAAATTATTTTATGTTGTTCCTAGTGTTCCTCCCATACTGGCCTTAATACTGCTTGCCAGTTCGCAGAATTTTAATCAACTTTCCAAGATGCTCTGCTTCTGGTCAAATGATACTTTTCTCTGAACAGAGTCCCAAGTCAAATTTAGTCACAACTTTGTTGTGCAACAGGAGAGGTCTTTCCAGGTAATGATGATCCAAGCAGAACAATGAGAAAAGGCAAAATGCTTAGCTACTTTTACAAGAAGAAGCAGTAAAATGCTTGTTTTCCTACTGAGACTGAAATGAGTTTGAAGTGTTACTTGGCAAATATAGGATTTGATAGTTCTTGATTTTCCTGTGTTGAAAATAAGGGGGAATTTAACTAATTTGGAAAGTCTGCAAAACTTCAAAACTATAGAAAACAAAGGTTTTTGAAAGCAATTTCATTTAGTACTAGTAACCTTCTGAAGGAAAAGTTCAGTTGTCAATGAAGGAGGAAAATTTCATTCTAGGTCCACAAAAATCTTTGCAAATCTAATGCTTTTTTTTGTTCCCTCCTGTATTTCTAAAAAGCACCAAAACCCCATTATGCTTTCAATAGTGAAACTGATACAATTAATTTAAAGAAACCCTTGTAGGTAAGGATACGTACATGCCACCAGGTAACAAGACACAATAACAATGGCTCTGTACAACAAAACTGTTCATTCTGAAAACATTATAAGCATATGGATGGGGAGGGGTTCTTGAAACTACCTGCAGCCTGGGTTTGTGTATCAAAAGTCCATGAACTGGTGAAGTGTGTAAACCACATTGTCAAGACTATATTATGATTTAGTTTCATACAGAAGAAATCCAGCTTGTACACTCCCATTCCATGATGCTATGGAAGGCACAGTAAGTGTCAATGATTTGGAGATTAACTGTAAAAGCACATAGGATCAGAAATAAAACACACCAATGTAAGCACACCTTAAAGTTTCCATACAGGCATACTTTAGAAAAGTGGCTAAGTGTATTCATAGTTTTAAGCACAGGAATGGTCTCAATGATTTCAGTAGAAAACCTCTTAAGTTCAAGAACTTGGCTAAGTTTGTATATCCTGTTATTTGTATGCTTTGTTAAAAGACAGCCCAGCATCATTCTGTGAAAATGGCTTTTACATTGCAAGTCTGGATAGATTTTTAACCTAAATTATATGTTCAGAAAATCAAAACCATCCTGCACTTTCTTGATATTTATGTAGATAGTTCATTTATCTCGCTATTTGCTTCCCTTGCAGTACAGAAGTACTTTCAGTGACAGATGTCTTAATGAAAAGGAATATGGCAACAAGCTCCCCATCTTCTCTCCGAACCATGCATATGCAGTTAATTCCATCAGCTTGGTAATCAAATGTTAGAAAAACTAAAAGGTCAGGAAAAAAACAACATTAATGGTGTTCTCAGGATCACCCAACCAAAACAATATTTTCTATTCCTACAAAATCTGTGGAAGAATTACCTCCCACTTGTATGACATGCCAAAGACTGTTAAAATCACAAGACATTAACATACTTGAATTTCAAGAAACTCAGGGAATGAGATAAAGGGTTTTTTTACTTCTCTTTTTTTTTTCATCATCCATAAATAAACGTGGACTAGCATGGACCTTAGGGAGTATAACCACCATGTAGTTAATCCTATAGAATTAGTTTTAAAATGGTAACATACTTGTGGTCAATGTCTGTAAGCACAGCATACATGCCTCCAACTTTGCTACACTACACTATCAATTCATATAGCCAGACTATAAAACTATGAGACCACTATAAAATGAAAATGAAGACTGAGAAAGATCTATCTCATGGCCATATTTGGAAGTGCAGCTTATGGTCTGTGATGACAAAACCCTCACTTATTGTCACAAACCGGTACCGAAGGGGCACCGGGTCGTTTGTGACTTTGGCACAATTTGAAGTGTCAGATGCTTGGTTTCTGTATCATATGACATAATAAAAATTGTCAATTTTCAGCCTTACTCATGACTGTAACCAACAGTGAATGATAACAAACAGCTGGCTTTATATGTTAGCATATGTAGTACAGAAAAATGAACTAACAAAATGTAAGAGAATTGTTGCACACTATTGCACAAAGATCTAATGTTCACTGGAACCTTCAACATGTTGACTTAGTCCCTGATCAGAATGCTGGCAAAATTATCGTCATGAAGATCTCACATATCTATATCAAATTAGGCTGCCTAACCTCTCCAGGTGCTGGTAGAGTCGAACAGCTACAGGTTAGAGAGGTTAAAGAGATTCCTTAAACAGCGTGAACTGCAAAACCACACAAAGCAAACATTTCCCTAAAATCCCTGGAGAAAAGCAGGCCAAAACATATTGGAAAGCATAGCGCTCATAAGGTCAAGTTAAAAACCTTGAAACTCCTTTGGCTTTCCAATTTTGGTACTGTTCCCAGTGTGAAAGATTAATGAATGGTGTGCTTATATTACACTATGTAAAACTGCTGGATGTGATAACATCCACAAAAACTTGAGATCAAAAGTTATACTTTTGTAAATATACTGCAGTGAAGGCCAGGAAAATCATAAACATGCTTAAGCTTGGAAAGAAAACTGGACCTAACAGCTACAGGAAAATATAGTTGCTTAGCAGTTATTCCAAATTTTTTTAGTGCCTTCACTTGCAGGGACTTCAGGGTCATCTCACTACTACAGTATTATGTTGGTCAGCTATACAGGAAATGGAAAATAATGGCTATATTCACTGACCTCCTGTTGGGTATGGAGGAAAGGTCCATTGTTCACATTGCCAACTGCTATAACTATTGCACATTGAAAAGTCTGAAATGTTCAGCAATAGTCATCTGCGTGATTACGCTGGCTTCCAAAATAGTTGCATAAGAATTTTTTGTAATGAAATCTCTCTGAATTCTCTGTTTGTACCACTGCTTGCCATGAGTAATACACCATCAACATCCTTCTCCAAATGTACATGCACAAATCACATCACAATCACAGATAAGGCTCATTCCTAAGGGAAGATCACTCTTCAAGTTGATTCCACAACATTAGGAATCTACTTCAAGGCACAGGGACTGAAACAAAGTACTTGAACAATCAAGAAGCTGTAAAATTTCTTCAGTGCTGGAATACATTCAACTACACCTGAACACGACAGAATAAAAGTACATTATCTTTTATATAAACTAAGAGACAATAGCACCACATACTCCAACTACTGTAAACTTCAAATTGTCTCATATAAACACGCCGTTAAAAACCTCAAAGTACGCTCATATATAGGAGGCACAAAAGGAATGAATCACATCTTCCCAGATTCTGTTGAATCATTTAGTAAAGTTGGTGCCCATTTACAAACTGTCATTGCTTTTGGAAATGTCGTATGAGAAACAGTTATGAAGAACAAAAAGAATCCCTACTCCATAAGTTGAATCTTCTTTAAATATCTGAACTTAAAATGAAGATTTTTATTTTCTAAGAAAGATAGGTATGCATTTCAGAATGCCATAATGATAATTACTTTCGATATGCTGAAGCATTTCCATTAATCAAGATATATACTTGAGTATGAATACTGGAAAAGTTTCTATTCTTACCTTCCATCTTCCTCATGTAGCAGGTGCCTGAACAAAATGTACAAACTGAACATAAATAATGTTTCTTATTTTTTCTCTTCAACTTACCTTTTATATAATAAATAGTTACTGTATAGTGTTAAAGTGAAATATTGTAATTGTTTAATTAACCTCTTTTACCTTCTGTAAAACGCAAAAGCTATAAATACAGAAGCAAATCAAACTGAGTTCTGCTGTAGGCAAGAAACCATCCTCCAGTGGATAGCCTGCTGCTCAGATATCATTTGTTAGTTTCAGTCTTTATACTTTTGCAGGAAAGACTAAGGGTATATATGCCGTATAGAAGTATTAACAATTTTCCATAGTTTGGTACTACAAAAAACATTCTGATCTTAAAAAAATTAAAAATTACATTTTGTATGTGGCCCTACTTAAGACTACTCCCATACACAGCCTCTAGCAAGGGCTGATTTTCAGTCTAACTCATTTTACTCTTATCATCTGTCATTTAAAAGAAAATGACTGATGATAGGCTACAATGCAGTCCTGATATGATAAAAAAATCAGGAAACAACTTAGGCCCATAAGAGGCAAAAATCTTGCTTTTATGTCACTATTTTAAAGTGCTGTCAGAACCATCATCTAACAGCTGAAGTATTAATGGCAACCAAATGCACTTGCCACAAACCAATTTTGTGATTATCAGAGAAATTAGATTTGCTTTAAAAAGTACAAGCACCTTGAAAACCTTTTTATAGTTTCTTGTACTCCTCTGCCACAAATATTTTCCTTTACAACTCTTGTATCGCACTGCAATAGGAAGTTGAATTATGGATGCTAAACCATTAAATCTCCTGCATTATAATTTTTCTATGGGAAAACAACTAATGCATCTCCTTATGGCTGCAGATACTGCAACATAAATTTTCTTTTATTCTTAATTCTATTTTCCACCTAGCAGCAAACTGACTGACTTGGTTGTGCTGTATCACAATAGCAAGTGATAAAATGAAGCACTTAACTGCATCATTATGTAGAAGAAGAGCGTTAAAAAATATGCCATGTTCACTTATTGCTTGTTCATTAAACAACACATTAACAGTGCTTGTTATACTGCAGGTCTAGAACCAGAATTTCACCTCTGTTAGACTTCATAAAAATAAATTCAGCAAACTTACAAATGTTTGTATTTCACAGATTTGTGTGATTCACAAATAACCACATTCTTCCTAGAAACAGTTAGAAGTTTTACCTGCAAAACAATGTAGCAATTACAGTAACAGACATCTCTCACCTACTCTGAAACAAGTATAGTTCAACAGAGACTGACAAATTGATGTATTTTGCATAATTCCTTCAGTTTTGTTTCTTTCCATATATATTTCCACTATTTTTCTTCCAAAGACAGGTCAGGTCAGTTCCATATTTTGGGCCAGTAACAAGTAGCAATGTAAGCCATTGTTTATCTTAGTAATTATAAAATTTATGTCTGTGTTCATTTGTGATTTATTAGCTTAACACAAGAGATTCACACTCTTCAGGAGAAAAAAATCCTGAAACTTTCACTGACTTAATTTGTGATGATTACACTTCTGAGGTATAACAGATTTAAAAATGTTAGGCAAATATTTCAAAAGAGTAACTAAATCAAAGCTGATAAGCTAATACCAAAAGAACAAAAAGCAAATAACTGAATAATACATGACTAAATAGATATACAAAGCCATATTCACATCACTAAAATTGAAAAAATCAAAGACTTAATAAATGCCAGGATTCAGAATTGCCTATGCAACCTTAATTTGTCCTCGTTCTGCAGATACATTATAATGAAGTATTTAATTAAGATTAATGTCAAAGGTAACCACTAATTCCAAGTGGCCAATTTTCATTACACAGCTCTGCGTGTTCCTAGTCCAGTTCACACTGGCTTTAGGATGACTGCAGTACTTCACACTTCTGCAGACATGACTTTTCGGTATGAAGTTAAAAAGTGAGAATATGAGCATTAATATCAATTTATTATCACTGTAATAACACGTGGTTCAAGTGACTTAGCTAGCATCACAGAGGAACTCTGTGGCATAGTGAAACATAATCCAGTTCTCAAAGGCATCATTCAATTACTCAAAGGTTGACTTTTCTTCTTATTTCAAACCCCTGACATATTGATAATACATTTTCTATTATTTTTTCCAGCTAATGAGTTAGAGATACTACCTATCTATCAGTGTCTTCCTTCTCCCCAGAACCATGAATCATCCCTAGAGCTGCTCCCTGGGGTGACTGAGACCAAGGCTCTGTGTTATGTGGAGGAGGGGTTGAACAGGACAACAGATGGACAAGGCCCATAAGAAGACAGAAGGAAGGGTTATTGAATAGTTATGGTTCAGCATATAAAAATATAAAAGCAACATAAGGATTCTATAAGCAAAAAGTTAATTTCTTTCATTATGAATATCTCCCAACTGTAATATCCTTACATACAGTACATGCATGTATTTCCCTCAAATTTATGAAAGTGAATGGGGGGGAAAAATGTTATCACATTCATATCTGTACAGATCATCAGAAGACGTAGTCTTTAAATCCACCTGACACCTTTTAATTTGAGCTCCTCAGTTAGGGAGCACTAGAGTAAACTACTATTTGCCAGAGGAGAGAGTAACCTATATGTGCTTAATCATGAATCTCAGCTATTTACACTAAAAGATGCATTATGAAAGGGAACTATATTGAGTTTCAGGCCCTGTAAAACAATTTAGGTACAGATATTTCTTCTTTCTATCTTAAAACCTGACATTTTGTTACTCTCCTAGTCCTGTCTCATCTACCAGTACCTACTTTTATCATTCCCCTTTCCATTCCTCTGGCTTCTCAGCTCATGCTGCTTCAGTTGTACTACTTATTCTTGATTTTCTTTTTCCATGTTTTTTGTCTTATTTTTTTTATTCCTACTCTCATAATTTTCTCCTGCCACACTTTCTTTTCTGGTTCTTTCTCACCACAGAGCTTCTCTTTATTACTTCTTTTCTAATCTTGTGCCATACTCCCCTTTCTGTGACTCCCTAGTCTGGTTTCTGTGCTAAAGGATTCTCCATTCCACTTTGAAGATCTACACTATTTTCAGAATTTTCTTGCACTTCTTATTTCCCAGATCTGCTGGTCCTAAACTCCTCTCCTCCTAGGATCTCAACAGCATGTTTCTACTACTTTGCTTTTCCTTTCCAGCAATTTATCTTCGCCCAGATTTCAACTTCAGTGTTAGCTGAGCTTTTTCCATCCATTCTACATCTGGTCCTATTTTTACTCTGACCCTCCACCATACCTGTGTCTTTTTTAGAGTTAGTCTCTCCAAAACCTTTGTCTGAAACTATTTTTCCTCCTATTATTATGGGCCAAGTGACATCCTTGTGATTCTGCCTAGTGCCAGCAGATAAAAGACAATATAAATCTCTGAAAGTAAGGACTTGGACCTATTTCCCACTTTTTGGACACTGTGTTCTCTCAGACCATATCTGCTAGGGAACAAGAATGAGACTTCTCCCTGAGAAAACGTGAGTCAGGAACACAGGGATGCCGAGCTGATCAGGCCAGTCCCATGGTACTGAACTAAGGAAAGACTCAGAGGTTATAGTAGAATCCAACCAAGAGTCCAGATCATAAGGCAGTATCAGGGTAACGAAGCAGGTCAGAGGTCACACTGTGAAGTCAATATGGAGTCAAGATTAGGATCAGTGATCACTAGGCAGGTCCATATGATGAGGCAGGCTAAGATCAAGCCATTGATTGAAATCTGTATTAAACTATTTCGTGACCAGGCAAGAGTAGGACTAAGGTAGACACTTGCACTCTTTTAACACAGCTCAGCTCAAATAGAGTTTCTGGGCCCATGGATGTGGGTGGAGACCCCAAGCGAGGCTGGTCAGGATCATTAAGGCTTATTAATGTCCTCAGCAGCTTGACTGAATGTCAGTACAAAAACTGGAGTACACAGTTTCTCATATTCCCTGGTTTCTTGTCAATGAGAATTTTGGTGTGCGTGCCATGACACAATCAAGTAGGTCTTCATAAGGACAATTGTGGCATCAGAAGTGTTTGAACACAAGCTAAGCAGTGTCTATTTTTTCTGCTCCCAGTTGCTGTATCTAACGTTACAACATCTCAGAACATTGCAATCTCATTCTCACTGCTAGAAAGAGCATCCAGCCTGACTGGCTGGCTGTATCTCGCTGCTAGATCATCTAACTCTTACAAGAATGTAGAGTAGAGACAAAATATGTAGAAATGTTAAAGGCTATGGATATTAAGCCAGTCGTCTGCATTTTTTTTTTATTGCCTTGGGCCTTGTGCCTTGGGCTGATTTTCAGAAACAGCAAAAGAGATACTCTTGACAAAAAGGCCCTATCAAGTCTTAAAACCTCTTTTTTTTTTGAAAGCATGGTTGTGCTAGGACAAATATCTTAGTACGGGCAAAACAACACATTTGTTCAATTCGTTGTGGTTTACTCTGGATCAGCTAAAATACTTGTATCTGAGAACATTTTCCATTAAGCAATCACTAATGTGAGAAACTTAGTTTGAAAAAAAAAAAAAAGAAACGTTGAACCAAAATGTTTGGAACTTCTTTTTAAATTACCAGAATGTGTGAGAAAATAATTGTAAACGTACTGGTGCCAGTAATCAAAGATGTTCTTACGAAAGTAAAATGGGTGACATTTGTTTCTACAGAATGAACAACTTCCTTCTTACTGAACTTTTTAATATTTCTTTGTCACCTCTGATGGGTGCAAGAAAGGTTTTTTTCAAGACATCACATAATCTGTGCATAAGTAATAAAACACAAAGCAGTTAAAAATTGCAAAGCATCAGATGTAACAAAAGAATAGATAATTGGATAAGTACATTTTTTAGAGATGTTAGCTAGGATGAATTCTGAATGACATGTAAACTTGTTTGTCCAAGCATATTTAAAACATAATTTGACTCTAATTAATTCCATGCAGTAACATTTTTATGGCAAAATGTAATGTACATTATGTGTGCTTAAATCATAAGTAAAAAAAGGTATAAAAGGTGTTAAAGTTGTATAGCTCTGTAATTCTGTGATGTGGGGTAAATAACTTGAAGATTTTTTCAAGTGGTGGCTTCTTGGTTGATGGTTAGAAGACGTAGGAAAGCACACATTTGTTAATCACCAGACACTTAGGAGCAGGAGGACCTAACTAGAAGGTATTGAGAATTATGTTGCCAGCATAATTTTTTTCTGTCTTCATTCCACAAATTATATGGATGAGGGGTCAGGTAATGAATAAGATAATTCTGCTTCCCATCACCGTTGGTAATTCTCTCTTGTGATTATTTTCACCAGCTCAAAGTATACATTAGGTACTTTTTGATAAGAATGATGCCAGTTTGGTTTGACCTTGGTTCACTTTGCATTGGCATTTCATCAACAGTGTTGTTCTATAGACTTCTTTCTCCTCCAAAACCCAGTGAAATATCTCACATTTATAATTGCTTTATAAATGGGACCTCATCCCACACATATTTTATATGTAGTAATTGCAGCATGCAGTTCCTTTTACTTGGTTCATCTTACTAACACAGAATAAAATTTCACTGAATTCATAATATTGCTCTGAAACTGATACATACTGTATATTTACAGACCAATATGTTTTATGGAAATGAACACATTTCTTCTTGGGAGCATATTTTCAAACTTCAATTGCTCTTTACTGAAGCCAATTTTTTCAAACAAAAAAAAAATGCAATGCGTTTCACGTCTATATATTTTTATTCATGCCAATATATTTTCACAGTTGGATAGATTTAACTAAATTAGTAGCTACAGTGTTTGTTCAAACCAGTGTATTTTTGCTGGCATCTGGTAAGTAAACGTTATCCAATTTTTTTTTTTTTTAGGAATCAGCTTCAACCAAACCCACATAATTTTAAACAACACCAACTCACCTCCACCACACATAATTTTTTACCTAAAACAAACACAACCTGAACTCTTCTGTTCTGGATGCTGAAGCATGCTAAAGGGGTATCATAAAATGCAAATACACAGACTTCAGTCAAGATACATCTGGGCCTCTGACTTCCACATAAGCCTGTGACAGCACACTGGGCAGGGAAACGCATGTTCTGTGATGGTACGTGTTGCCTTCTGGAGAGGGACCTTCTACACCAGGGAAGCCTCGCTGCCACTTCCACCATGAGGGATGGCTGCTATCCAACCAGATATTTCTTCAAGGTTAGGTAGCAGCTGCATGGGGATTTTGACACAACATTTTTGTACTCAGACATGTAAATATGTCTCACTTTCCAAATTACTATTTTAAATGTGATCATGAGCATTTAGCAGTATTGTAAATCAGGATAGAATCTGTCTCTAACTTCTGTCACTGCCAGTTTGCCTTGTCCCCATGGAATTTTTTTGTTTTTGGAACTCCGTAATCATATTTTGACCACTTCTTCACTACCCTTTAGACTATACAAAATTTACTTTAAAATATATATACCATAGAACATAACATAGAGCAAGTGTTTCACAGCTTGTAGTACTGGAAATTTCTCTCTTAAACTCTCTCTACATCTTCCACGGTTCAACAGACCCACAATGTTCTGTCCACATGTAGTGGACCAGGAGATGAAGTGGTTAGTGATCTGAGCTGTCTATCGGGGCTGCATACAGTTTCCTCCACCTCTCACCAGCACCTGAAAAATCTGTGCCTTCTAGGAAGGGATGAATAGGAGATAATTGAGAGGGAATGCCCAGGAGAGCTGGCTGCTCTGCTGGAGGAAGGGTTTGTCTGTTGTTTTTTGAGCAAACAGAAACAAGAAAAAGATAGTGAGGATGGAGAACTCAGTACAAGATCTGTGCTGAAAGTGGAGGAGAAGTTGGTCAACTTGGTATTTACTAATTCAGCGAGAGAAAAGACATGCAGAGTCTTTCTGAATCATGCTTGGAAAATTATTTTAATTCGTTTAGCATTAGGAGTATTTGTAAGTATCACCTTGATGGACATTAGGGTAATGCAGAACTTTTTTCTGGTTCTGATAAAATGTTTACCTTTTCAGTGTTAACTCCTTCTGATATTTTAGGGTATCACTTTTTACTCTGTCCTGAAGTGCATTTCCTGAAGATCCCCTGTTGCCCTTTTGGTCTGGAAGTAACAAGGCTTCTGGGCATTCTGTGCATGTCAAGCTCCACAGACCAATTACAAAGTTTTCTCCCACTTATTTTAGGTTTAGACCTGAGCTGCCACTGAACGTCATAAGACATGCTACTACATTTACATAATTTGTCCCATTAACATAGCTGCATTAGTCAGAAGAAAGAAGTATGCCATCATAGTTTGCAGTTCTAATAATGACTTTAATAATACATTTTTCAGATACATGGTTGGTTAAATAAACTAGGGGCTTCTGGTAAGGATTTTCCCCTTGTTTTGAAAAATGGACAGAAGAGTTGCTTCAGTATACGCAGCATCAAGACCTCTTGATACTCCTCTCCACTGCAAAAGTGGTTTTCTTGAATGCCAGGTTTATTTTTCAAAGGTTTAGTCAAGATTTCTGCTGTGTGATGAAGAGGAGTTATGCTACACCACCACAACCCCGACCTGTGAACCAGCTGGAAGCTAGCTCATTTCAGAACCACTTGAGCCGGAAGAGAATGGTGAGAGCCAACACTTCTGCTTATGCTTCTGACATGGGGTGTGATGTAACGTCCATGCTACTGGGTTCAGGGAGGAAAATGTCAGCTGGTGTTTCTAAACATGCAGGTCAGCTTTTCCGAATATACTAAAGTGGCAAAGACCTGGAACCCCCATGATGTACAGACAGGTGCTTCATTTCTATACCTGCCAAGGGCCCTCTTTTCACAGTTTCTAGTTGCTAAGCTGTGAAGGCACTTTTATCTTTCCTATAACGCTTCCTGGAACAAAGACTGCACAAAAGTATATTTTATGAAAAGTACAGAGCTGATAGCCATCATAATTAATGTAAAAGCACTTCAGGATGGATTACAGTCCTGCATTAGTGAAGGGTTTAAATGACTTATTTTGTCATAACTGCTTTTCTAATTTCCTCCCCCAATCAAAGAAATGCAAGTTTTGAATATTTGTTGACAATTTTTAGTGGTGTCTTAAATCGATGACCTGTTCCTCTCCATAAGAATTCTAAAATATTTTGAGAATCACGCCCTGTTCATTACTGCTTTACGTGCATTGAAGCCTATGAACAGTGCTAAAACCTTTGCCTATTAACAAATGAGTAAAGCAAGTATCTACTCGTCCACCAGAGACAGACTCCAGATGCTTCCCCATCCTAGGGGACATTCCAGTGCGAGATCTTTGACAGTGTTCAAGTAACCAACTTAAAGGCATGGAGCTGTGTGTGATGTTCACTTGATACAGAATCATACTTTGATGGAACTATAAAATGTAATTCTGTAATGTGATTCTATACTGTGCACGGGCATCTTTTGGCAATAGGGGGAACTCAATGTAAATCCTGGTGCAGTCTCAGCTGTTGCTAGGCATATTCATTGCCTGCTAATGAACAAAGTTGAAGATACCACTACAGAACACACAACTTCCCAGATCCTACTCTAGTGCAAGCTCTTTAAGGTGAAGTTAACAACTGTTAGCACTTCCTTCACGATCCGAGAGCAAGCACTCACTCTTCAGAGAAATGAGCTTTTAAAGAGCTCCCCTCTCCTATAGGGGAAAAACTATTTCATCACTTGTTTATCTCACTAAAGCTCTTTGGTGTTAAGGAATGGGTCATCAAGACAGAAATTCAGAGAACTACTGTGCGAAACACCCTGTTTCATGTTGGAGAGCAAATCTCCACAGAAGAAAACAAAAGAAGCAGAAGTGGAGAAACACCTGGTCTTTATAAGCATTCGGGCAGAGGGGAATCCCACTTTCTCCAAGGTGAGTCAACACAACTCCCTCCACAGACATCTACAGACCGATTCAGCAGCTTAAAAACAAGCTATTCCAATTTGACCAAAGCGGTCTGGCAAACGCTAAATGATACTGTGCTAAACACCAAATACGCACACGTGGAGAAGTAGCTTGCCATCTTGGATGTCTTACATTCAGTGTCCCATCTCTCAGACCATGAGCAATTGAAGATTACCAGCTGAACGCCACCCACCCTCCCAAAGACTGTCTGCAGATAAAACACTTTCTCGAAGCCATTCAGAGTCCAGGAAACACCGCAAAAAGTCCAGGAAGTTTTTTACTGCCACTGCCTCGGTAGCTCACAAGAGGAGCCAGCCTTACTGCTACTGTGGTGAAGGCATCTATACATATTTAATTCTGAGGATACGGGAAACTCGTCCGATCCGTCTTTCATCTGCTGCTCTCAGAGAAACGGGAGGAAAGGCGGAGGCAGGAGAAGGGGCTTTGCGCTTCCCTTGCAGGGACCGAAGCGAACCAGCCGGGTCCTTTCCCCAGTCGCGGTACTTCCCTCGTTCGTCCCC
>NW_008622784.1:0-582 GCF_000691845.1 Merops nubicus | reverse complement strand
TGCAGCTCTGCGCAGCGCTGATCCCCGCACTGCCACCTGCTCCTCCCTGAATCAACAGTCCTGCTCCTTCCCCTCGGCTCTGTGTCTTCCCCCGTGGAGAAAAACAGGCACACAGACTCACAGACTAAGTGTACTCTGTTCAAACTTGCTCTGAACAGAATATGCTTAGTGGTTACAAGATAGATGGCAACATGACAGCTTAGGAAAATCAACCAAGAATGTAGGAAAATCACCCAAGAATTAGGCAATAAAATAAAGACCTTATATTAAGGATACTGTTTTTACTGCCTGGCATTTGCTCAGCCTGGATCATGCCACCGTATGGACAGTTCAGAATAGTTCAGAACTATCTACAGCATCTCCAGGGAACTCTGTGAGCCCTAAAGCTCTGAGATCTGATGCTTTCTTTGGGCAAGACACCACACCTTGGGGGTGTGGGTTAACCACCAACCAAAAGGAGGTGCCACCTATAGACCTCAGCTAGTTGGGCTCTTCTTTGTATAAAATCAATGTATCAAATATTTCTGTAACCAGCCCCAATTCAAATATAGAGTTGTAGAATCCTTTAGGTTGGAGGAGACC
>NW_008622783.1:0-11724 GCF_000691845.1 Merops nubicus | reverse complement strand
TGTGTCTCCGCATGCTCCGAGGTTTCCGCGGGCAGTGGCCACGCACTCAAAGCAGACCCAAAGCCCTGCTGGGGTGGTGCAGCCCCATGGCTTTGCTTTTGGAAGGCTTTAAGGATGTGAAGAAGAGCCTCTGATAACTACTCCCTTTGGCTCATAGCTGCCAACTGTGCCACCCAAACCATACCAGGTGTCCAGCAGGGGAGTTTACTGTGAGCCCATGGCCAGGCTGCTCTGCAGCACGCCGAGGTGCCCGTTTCATGCACTTAAAAACACCCCCTGAGCACTTACTCAGCTTTCTGCAGCTTGCTTTAGCCACTTGGCAAGGCCGAGTGCTGCTCCCCTTCGCCTGGCCGGGGGCAGTCCAGGGTGTGCAAGCACAGGAGTCACAGCCACAGCTAGCAGCAGCTTTACACGTGGAGCAGTGCTGTGCTGGGAAGAGGTGGGGGCTGCAGGGACACCCGTGCCAGGGTCCCACCACTTGGGAGGTGCTGTGTGAGTGTCCCCACTCGCACAGATACACAAGCATCCTTTCAACCTGTAAGGAAAAGTGCAGGCTAATACATAGGCAGCTAAAGATACAAAAGGTTGGTTAAACTGTGCTTTTAAAATAGAACGTGAAAGAGGAAGGGCGACCTGCAGCCCTCCAGCTCTGGTGGCTGTGGTTGGAGTCAGTGTGCACCTTCTGACTCTATTCCACAGCAGCAGTTTCAGTCTGAGAGACACCAGTGGTGTTTAAGTGCAATAGGTCAAAATTTGCTTTTTGGTTTTTTCACCTCACAGCTGTCTCTGTTAGTAGTTAACTGGGCACTTTTGGGAACCCAACACACCTTCCCCTGAACTCTTTTCTCCTTTTTCAATGACTTGCTTGCAGTAGTATGTAGGCAAAAAATCATAGATGTTTCCATGGGCTTGGGTGCAGCTGGATGGGAGAGACTGGAGGTGGAGCACACTGAGGAGGGGTGCAGGCAGCTGAGGTGACTGCCTGGGGGAGGCCGTAATGGTGAAAAACCTGTGCAAAGCCAGTGTAAAAGCACAGAGAACTTTCATGCTTTCATTGTAAGGAGGCAGAAGGGGCTTGAAGAGACTGAAAATTCAGCAGCTTTGGCTCAGATGGGTTCCTTGGTAGCATCACCTCTCTGTTCCAAGCTTAGGGAACTGCTCTCTGACCAGGGTCCCAACAGAACACCACTCTGCAAGGAGGGCCTGCAGGAGTCACATCTGCAGTCACAGCTGCAGTGAATTCCCAGGAGGACATCTCAGGACGTGCTGATGTGTGACCACCTGCAGCCCTCTGCAGAGCCCATCAGCCTTGGCTGTCTCTGCCCCAGTCCTTAGACCACATCTATTTGTGGGTTTGATGGATTCAATTCTGTGTACAGGTCTCACATTCTGGTGGAGTTTAATGGAAGTTTGTCCTTGTTTTATATCAATTGAACCATAGAATCGCTGAGGTTGGAAAAGACCTTGAAGTTCATCAAGTCCACCCATTAACCTAACTCTGCCAAGTCCACTGCTAACCCCTGTCCCTCAGCACCACATCTGCTCAGCTTTTAGTCATGTCCAGAGGTGGGGGCTCCACCACTGCCCTGGGCAGCTTGTTCCAGGGCTTGATAACCATTTCAGTGAAGAAATTTTTCCCAGTGTCCAACCTAAACCTCCCCTGGTGCAGCTTGAGGCTGTTCCCTCTTGTTCTCTCACTTGTTCCTTGTGAGGAGAGACTGGCACCCACAGCAGTGGGGAGAGGAGGACCTGGTGAATTAACTTCAGGAAAGTTGTTCTCATCCAAGGCTGGGATGTTTTGTCAGGTTTGCTGGTGGCTGCACGGTGTCCAGCCTGGGCAGGCAGAAACATGCCTCTTCATTAAGCATCTTTCTTCTTTCCTTAAATTTCATTAAGTATCATTCAGCTTACTGTTGCTGGGATTCATTTTTACTTCCTTACGTTGTAAATTGGAAGCTGTGAGGTTTAGTGTGAGATCACAGGTTGTGGGGTTTTTTAACTCATTTTTAAGAGGAACTGGTCAGTAACTTTGTTTCCTAGTTGAATTTAAGTGTGTTTGGACTGGGCCTTTCTGTTGCTTGTATCCTATTCAATTTATCCAATACTGTTCTCATGGTGTTCACATTTCTTATCATTTGTGTTCTTAACTGCTTCACCCTGTGTGTTTGTCATGGAAATAAACCCGTTTGCTGGGAAAACACAGAGCTCACAGGAGAATATTTGGTAGCAGGCTTGAGAAAGTGATTTGAGTGGTGTATTAAAAAAAAATCCTTCAGTCTTAGATAAGTAAATGGAGAAAAGTGGCAGGTACAGGCTGCACCTATTTATAGGTAGTCTATTTATATTGAGGCAGAATGATGAGTTTCTTCAACCCTCCAGAAAATAAATGTCTCAGTAGTTTTCATCTACACAAGATGTCATTTCTCTCAAGCAAATGTTGTAACTTCACTGCTCTGGAGTTTGACTTTGTGCAGAATTTAATAAAAATATCCCCCTTCACTCTCCACGTTGCAGCGAGGTGTTAGATCAGCTGCACTCTGTCCCCTCCCCAGAGGGCAGCTCACGGAGCACAGCGTCACCACCGTCCCTGTCGGACCACCACGGGCAGCGGGCAGTGCCCAGGGGCTGAGGCTGCTCTGTGCCTCTGCTTGTCATCCCCATCCCTCCCCCTGCCAGCAACAGCTCTCTCTGCTTTCAAGGCTTTTCCTAAATTTGGACTTGGGAGTGTTCTGGGAGGAGGAGGAAGCAGGAGTGCACGTTCCAGGCAGGAGGTGCAGCGCTGGCTCCCTCGCCCCAGCCTGGCAGTGCCAGCTGCAGAGCAGCTCCTGCAGGGGAGGCTGCCCACAGAACCATGGCCCTGCTGCTCTGAGAAC
Organism: Merops nubicus; assembly: GCF_000691845.1. Lineage (NCBI taxonomy): Eukaryota > Metazoa > Chordata > Aves > Coraciiformes > Meropidae > Merops > Merops nubicus. The sequence goes on along the minus strand of NW_008622783.1, from coordinate 8,851 downwards.
CCCCCGTGGCCCCAGCCACCCTGTTGGTGTGGTCAGAGACGGTCAGAATAACTTCCCCTTCCTCAGTGTCTTGAAAAATCACCCGTTTAAGTTGACCCCGTTTATTTTTTCTCTCCAGCTTGCAGGATATTTGTAGTTTTAGAGACACGTGAAGGAGCTTTTTTGAATTCTTTGGCCCCAAAACAGCCCAAAACAATGTCAGAAGTGGGGGAGTGAATTTGCCTTTGAGTTAAATTTTGCAGAAGAAAGAAGAGGATGCAGAGATATCAGATGGCACCAGATAGTTACTCAGACTTGCATTTGAAAAATGAAGCTGCAGTTAACATGTATTGAGCAAAATTCCTGGGAACATTTGAAGAAAGAGCTGCAGCTTGGCAAAACAAGAGAACGAAAATACTCTTTAATACCTTTATCCTTGCTCTGTTTGGATTGTGGTGTCAATAATGGGGAAAGAGGCAGGAAGGGAGTTGGTGGCATGAGACAAACAATCACCCGGGGATTTCTGAAGGTGCAGGGCAGTGAGCTGAGCCTTGGGGAGCACCAATGCTTTTCCTACCCCATTTTTTTTTCTTTTTATTGTTTTTTTTCCCCTCAAGGAAGAACTATGTTCTTGAGATCATCTTAAGTGCAGCTCCTTTGGCTGCTCTGGTTCATTGGGTGCCAAGTGCTGCTGCTGGGATGGGGCTTCAGCCAGAGGCTGGGGCAATGTCCTACAAGGGGAACCCTTTGGATTCCTCCTGGAGGGAGCTCAGGGTGACTCCTGGTGTCTCCTGGTGTCTGCTGCTCCAGTGGCAGCTTGGAGGGAACTTGGTTTTGAGCAGCTGTTACCCAGTGTTGTATCAGTGCTGCTCTTCTCTGCAAGGAGGTGGTCACCAGTGCTTTGGGAACCACGTCACAGCTACACTGGATGGACTTTCCAGCTTTGGATGCAACACAGGAGTCAACCTGTTCTTTTTTATTTTCAAAAGGCTTTTCAAAGTTCTGTCATTTCTGGGAGGCTTTCAAGTCTGGTCTGCAAGGGAGATCCCAGATGCTCCAGGGAGATCCTTTCAAACCCTGCAAAAAACCTCTGGACTGTGTTACTGAAGTTGTGTGGCTTTCAGATGTTCTGGGTAGATGTCTGAATCGTTCACAAAAGGCTGTGGTGGCTCTTAACAGTTTCTTCCTGACCCTGCATCCAGAGACAGCAGCCGTCTCGCTTGCACAGCAGGGAGAAGAGGCAGAACCTCCTCAGAGCAGGGAAATGCAGCAAGCTGCTCTGAGAGACTTCATACTCCTCAAGTGTTGTTCCCTGTTTGGAGAGAGAGGATCTGGCACTGCCCCCTCACCAAGCTCCAGGCTTTTCAGCCTCAGTTTAGTCACGGGCCGTGGCTGGGAGCTGGAGTTGTCAGCAAAGGTTTTTTCTATTAGCACTTTCCTAAAACATTCCCCGTGCTGTGTACACATTATCTCCTCTCTCTCCCCTTCATTTTTTCTTTTTGCCTTTCAGCTTCTGACATGAAGAAAGACATAGAGTCTCTAATAGCCCAGGAGAAAGCGGAGATCGTTGCCAAGTATGAGAAGGTACCAACCTCATGTTTCTTCCTGGCTCCAGCCAAGGCTGAAGCTATTTAATCCATTGGGAATGCTCCAGATAAGAGCTTGGGCCTCCCTGCAGACATCACCCCAGTAACCCTCCTGGCATCAGGCTTCGTGGTGGCTCTCTCTGCTTCTGCCTGCACGTCCCCTCTCACCTCACCCCCAGAGTTCCTGTGTGTGCTCAGCACGGATGTTACAAGGTCCTGGCCTTGTAATGCACCCCTGGATCCACGCCAGGATGGCTTGTGCCCTGCAGCACAGCTTGCTCTGGTTACAGCCCTTCCCAGCCTGCAGCAGGGGCGCTGGATGGGCTGGCCTTGTGCATTTTCCTCTTGCCTGTGTTGTGTTTCTCTCTGGAGCAGGTTTTGGGCTCTGTGCTCTCTAGCATGCAGGGTGGGCTGCGGGCTCTGGGAGCAGGATGTGGGTGCTGGGAGCAGGATGTGGGTGCTGGGGCCTTGCTGGTGCTGGGGCCAGCTCACCAGTGTCCTTTCTGCTTTCAGGGCAGGCAGGCAGGAGCTCAGATTGACCCCTGGGAAGATGCCGATTTCACGCTGTATAAGGTCACAGACCGGTTTGGATTCCTGCAGTAAGTGCTCCTGCCCTCTCCTGTCCCCTCTGAGCCGTGTGTCTGTGTGCACCATCCACCTGCACCACGTGTGGCACACCCAGCAGCTTTCCCATGAGCTGCTCCATGGCTTGGCTTGGTCAATCCCAAATGCAGGATGAAAGACTAGATGTGCCTCCTCCCTCAACCACACGTGTTCAGACACTGACGCTTTGAAGCTTCTCCAAGAGATGGTTTCCCATCACCAGGCTGGTGCTCCTGTGCTCCTGTGGAGGCCCACGGTGTGTCACAGAGGGAGAGGCTCTTGCATTTCTACCTGATGATTCAGGAAGGGGTAGGGAGAGACGAGATCCCTGATGGTTCCTGGTTCCCGTAGGAAATCCCCATCCTAAGCGAGGCACAGATGACTCAGTGCACATCCTGTGCCTGGGGAGAATGCTGCTAAGAGCTATTTTTATTCCAAATCCAAATAAAAAGTTAAAATAGTAGGTGTTTTGTGTGCAGGAGGGGGCACACAAATGCAGTTGCTGACCAGAAGTGCTCCCTGCCTGGTACTTGCTGGTTGCCCCTCGAGTGCCCAGAGTAACCGCAGATCCGTTGCCTTTCCAGCGAGCAGGAGCTGCCGACCCGCACTGCCCTGGAGGAGAAGGTGAGAGCTGCCAGCTCTGTCGTCAGGGCTGCAGACCCTAGCACGTGGGTTTCTGAGGAAATGGGTGTGCAGGTGAGGGTGAGCCAGGCAGCCACACCGCTGGCTGCTGCTGCCCACCTACAGCAGGGAGCTCTGCACGATGCTCAGCTCCTGCAGCTTTTAATTTGCTGGGTCAGAATCTGAATCCCAGACTGGTCTGGGTGGGAAAGGACCTTTCAAGTTCATCTCATCCAACCCCCCTGCAGGGAGCAGGGACATCCCCAGCTAGAGGAGGGTGCTCAGAGCTCTGGCCAACCTCCCCTGGAATGGTGCCAGGGATGGGGCAGCAACCACCTCTCTGGGCAGCCTGGGACAGGGGCTCACCAGTCTCAGTGTCAACAATTTCTTCCTTCCCTGTAGCCTAAATCTCCTTTTTCTTTAATTTTAAACCCATCACCCCTTGTCCTGTCGCAACAGACCCTGCTAAAAAGATTATCCCCAGCTTTCTGGTAGGGCCCACTGGGAGCCTTGCTGGTCAGGCATCTCCCCTCCTCCACGCTGCACTGAAATCACACCTCTGAGAGCAATTTTGGGCTTTTCCCTCTGCCTTGACACAGTGCTCAGCAGCTGCAGCTTGACAAGAGGATTGCACACCTGAGGAGAAGTGGTGGAGGCTGCAGGTACCAGCATCTCCATCCTCATCTCCCCTGAGCTGTGGCCTCTGTTAGGATCCTGCTGACTGGGACTGAACAGCATCTTGTTTCTGCACATAGGATAGGATAGGATTGGAGGCTGGCTGAACCTGCAGAGAGTTTTGGTGTTGGGGAGTACTCCTCTTGGCAATGCATCCTCTGTGTTAAGCTGGTGTCTCAACATTTTTATCAGCATTGCTTTAATTACCACGGGCTGAAATTCCCAGTTCCTGCCAGCACCTCTGGATTATCCCCATCCCTGATGAGAGCTCTTTGTATAGAAGTTAAAAGCTAAAGAGAATGAAGTTGTGTGTTTTCAGGAGGTATCTTCTGGAGCTTTTTTCTTAAACTTGTCTTGTCTTCTTCCCCCTTCCATCAGCAAAAGCAGCAGGAGATTGAACGTGTGGACAAGTGGCTAAAGATGCTGAGGAAATGGGGCAAATACAGAAACAGTGACAAGGTAAGGAGGAAAAGAAAGTGGGGCAGGGAGGGACAGGAGTGGTGCATCCTTCCCATGAGTCAGGCTTTTGAGAAGCTCCTAGAGAAACCAGAGATCACTGGAAGATGTTACCTAACTACCCATTAGTCTTTAATACTTTAGATCTTGCCTTGAAGCTGCTGGGTTCCCACCTGAGGGAGAAGTCCTGTTCTGCACAGCATAGCTTCAGGACTGGGTTCCTGAATGCTGCTGGTGTGTTTGTGCCTCTGCATCCCTGTGCCAGCAGGGGCACAGCAGAGATGTTCATGTCCCTGAGAGCAGGTCCCCTCTGTGTCCCCCCCGGGAATGGGGTGGGAGCTGTGGCTGGTACAGTCCAGCTGATGTTCCTTGTAGCTGCCCTGGGGGGAGAATTGTTTGTCTGGGACATCACCCAGATTTTGGATTCTCATAGAAGCATTAAGTTTGGAAAAGACTTCTAAGATCATCAAGTCCAACCAGGACTTGCTCCTCACTGTGCCTGTGAGAAGCCCCTTAGGTGTGAGATTGCATGTACTCATCTGTGGAAATCAAGGATGGAGACACCAGCCTTGGGTCTTGGCTTTGGTGTTCAGACTAAACCCTGCACCAAATACCACTGCAAAACTGAGTTTAATAAATAAGATTTGTAGTATGCTCTTCCTATGAACCTTGAAACAAAAAACTCTTGACCCTCATGACAGGCCCCTTGCTGGGTGAGGAGTGTGATGCTCTGTGCAGGAGAGGGCTGAAGCCCAGTGTCACCTTGTCTCTGTGGCCTCTGCATCCTTCTGGTCCACAGGATCAGTAGCTGTATTGCTTCTAACTCCTACTGAGAGTCCTCCAGAGGAACTCGAGCTCGGCTAGAAGGCTGTGCAGAGGATTCTGCATAGCTACAGGGTGGGCACTGAGCAGAGCAGCCCCCTCCCGGGACACCCAGAGGGACAGCAGGTTCCCCCAGCCAGAGGCCAGCTGGGGTCTCAGCCCTTCCAAGAAAAAAAACCCAACAAAATCTTATTTCTGTTACAGCAGGGGTTTCTAAGGCTTGGGGGTTTCTAATCCTTCACTTCAGGCTGGTTCTCATTATTTTGTTCATCAGTGCTGGTCCATGGACAGAAGCAGAGGTTCTCCTGTGGCTTCCCTTTTTCTAATTAGAAGTTAACACTAATTGGTTGGTGGCCTCCTGGGTGAAACACCAAATTCCAGCAGAGTGCAGGGGGTTCCTTCAGGTCCTGGAGGGTGTTTGGGCTGGGCAGTGGTGATGGTTTCAGCACGCCTGGGCCAGGTGGGGACGGGCAGGGGCTGGGGTGAGGGCGTGTGGAGCAGCAGTGATCCCAATCCGGATTCACCCCGACCTCGGGGGTGCTGAGCCTGCTGCAGCCCTGTCCCGGGTGTGCTGCGTGGGGAGGGCTGGGCCAGCACGAGGGCTGGAGCATCCTCGGGTCTGAAAAAGGCAGAGCTCCTGGGATGGGATGAATGGTGCTATTTACCAGAGCCCGCGGATGCCCTCGGGCACAGACCTGGCTTTGTCCCGGGCTGGGGCTGGAAGTGGCCGTGCCCCCTCCCAGCACAGCAGAAGCAGCACTTGGCCCCAGGCAGGGAAGGAGCAGTCTGGTGACCCCAGGGAGGAGAAAGGAGCTTTGGTTTCAGTCCTGGCCAGCCCAGCCCTCTGCTGCCCTGTGCCAGCAAAAGTGTCTGTGTGTCAGAGCAGCCAGGCAGCGTGAAGGGCAGAAACCACGAGAGGAACAAAGAGTGGTTTAAACAACAAAAAATGAGGGTGTACCCTTCACTTGGACATGCACCCCACGCTCTCGTGTCAGGAACCTGGAAGCTGCTTGGAGCATCCTGGATGCAGCTCAGATGTGGCATTTGAGGGGCCTTACTCTGGGATCACAATCATGCCCTTCAGATGGTTATGGGCTTCTTCTAGCTAAAGTAAATGTGACAAGCCCTTGATCTGACTCCTCTGAAGCAGAGTGGGCTGGGTTTGCTCCCTCTCGAGCACTCAGGCTGTCACATCTGCATTGCACATTTCCTTCAGGTTTATTTTCACCACCACCAACGTGATGGAAGCCCAAGTGTCACAAGACAGCAGCTCTGTGTTATTTTAATAAGGACTAGGATGTTGTCTTTGGAAAAAAACTTCTTACTGAAGACAGCAGCCTTCCCTTTGATGTTTATTTTGATAGACTGTGCTTTGTTAGAGGGGAAAAGAGTCTTGTTGCAGAACCCCAGGCAGCTTCACAGGGAAGCTGTGCTGTCTTTGGCTCTGCTCGAGTGATGTAGAAACCTGTCGTATTTTCCAGGCTGGGACTTTCTGGACTTCAGGTCCAACCTGTTGAGCCCCAGTTCACGTGCAGAGCTGGCAGGCAGCTGACCCCATGCTGTGCCTGAGGAGGGACTCTTGGCTTATCAAGCAGGCTGTCGTGTTTTCCAGCTTCTTAGTACCCGGTCGGGGCTTAGGTGGTTGTCTCAGGCTCTGTGTTATGAAATGTGGGCAGGAGGAGGGAGGTTTGGTACCTGTCCAAGGCACTGGCCCTGAAGCAACCACCTGTCAGCAGGTGAGAAGGTGGCATTTTCAGACCTCCAGCACAAAGCATCACCAGAGAGAGACAGGTTTGGTTTCTGTCATCCCGGCCTGCTGCTGGCTGCAGTCTGGCGGTCGTGGCTGCCACAGGTTGCAGGAAAGGCTGAGAACACCCCTCAAGAGGAGGGACTTTTGTAAAACCTAGCCCAGGATGGCCCAGCTATGCCTAAAACCACTTCCTTGTGCTCATGACTGCATCAGCTCTGGCTCAGTCTCTGCTCTAGACGCATTTCATAGCGGTCTGGTTGAATTTCAGTAGCAACAGCAACCTGATAAAGCAACACCAGAGAATTCCTGCAGGGATGGGGTTAGGCTGGTGACACGGTGCCTGCTCCTGGCCATGCTTCCCCCAGGGAAAGGGTACAAAACTAAAGGAGTCCATGTGAGGACCGTGCTGCTTTGCAGAGCCAGGGTACCTGCAGGGAAAGGCTGCGTTGTGTAACTCAGCACAGGGAGGCTCAGGTGGTCCCTGGCCTCTGCACTGCTGTTTAAACCCGAGTTCAGACCCCAGCCTGACGCTGCTCAGGAGGGTTAGGAAGTGCTTGGTGCCAGCTGAGAGCCTGCAGAGTTGAGGCAGTTGTGCAGGGGAAGGAGGCTGAGCTGCCTGTGCTCCAAGAGCTGAGTTACTCCTCGTAGCCCTGGAAGAAGTGGAGTCCAGCCAGAAGTCAGTCCCAGGGAGACGTCGTGACCTCTGCCCTCTGCCTCCTTTGCCGTGTGGGGTGGGACCTTCAGAGCAGGATGTCTTTGGCCAGAGGTGTCTGGCTTTCAGGCAAAGCCTGTCTTTGTGTGTGGGGGTGGCCTTGTCCCCCCAAGGTCACGGCAGCGTGGGGGACATGACCCAGTGCAGGCCTGCAGAGCGGTTTGGGATGAATTGGGGCTCTGTGGGCTGGCACAGGCCCCAGGAGCCAATGATCTGCCAACGCTGGGGACAGCCAGCAGGCATTTCTCATGGCAGGTCTCCTGCCCACAAATGCCATGGGAAGGTGGCTGTGCTGTTTTGGAGAGGCAGGTAGCATCTTCCTCCACCCCAAAGGTGGCTCTGCTAAGAAATGTAAAGGCCCAGCCACGGCACATCAGCTTTAGGATTTACATCTGCCCCTGCTGTGCTGCAGGAGCCTCTGCAGACCTGCTGCTCCCCATCCAGCATGGCCAAGGCTCCAGCTGCAGGACAGCAGCTGAGCTGGGAGCACTGTTACCCACACGGGGAGAACACCATGTGCAGCAGAGTGCAGCCACCGAGTGCCTTGCATGGGGACATCGCCCATCAGCCAGCTTAGTGGTGCAGAAAAGGGGTCCTCTCCTCCAGGGTACGGGGGGTCCTGCTGGTGGTGAAGGCTTCACCCACCACCTCAGGTGAAGATTTTCACAGCTCAGCTCTCCTGCTGCATCACTGGGGGAAGAAGTTAAAGGAGTCCTTCCTTTCCACAAGGATCACTCTTTGAGCCCTGAAGGATCTGAGGGATGGAGACTGCCTCACACTTCAGGGTGCTGGAGATGTTTGGTGGGTATATGGAGAGGCCTGGAAGTGAAATGGCCACACACACCCAAAGCTGGGCATGACTCCTGCACGTGGATGAGAAGTTAACAGGGACAGGCTCCAAAATGTGGAAGTGAGCTGAAATGTGTATATTCTGCTTTAAAGAGCCAACTCACCCCACCAAGCCCTTTTTAACTTCAGTGTCTTAACTAAAGCTAAGAGGTGTCCTCGTTTTAAAGGCAGTGACTCCACCCCGCTACCTATATTCTGCTTTAAAGAGCCAACTCACCCTCCAAGCCCTTTTTAACTTCAGTGTCATAACTAAAGCAAAGAGGTGTCCTTGTTTTAAAGGCAGTGACTCCACCCCACTACCTGAAGACCTGGAGCACTTGGCTGGGTGCTTCTCAGAGGAGATCTCTGATGCAGGAAGGTGGAGCTCAGGTCTGTACTTCTGTAGTCTTCCCCATCCCTACTGGATAAAAAGTAGATGGGGAGGGGAGAGGTGAGGATGGGGTGATGATGGCCTCGGTGTCATGAGCTGTGTATGTTAAAGCCTAGAGGAGGAAGATGATCCTATGGCAAAACCCAGAGCAAGGTTTAAACACTGTGGGTTCAGTCCTTGGCTCTGACATGGCCTTTCTTGAGCACCTTGGGCCATCACTTGGACCACCAGCATCTGTGAAACAGGCTGATTTCCATTCCTCCTGCTGCACCTGTCAGTCTGCAGGGGCACAGTCCAGGTGCTCTCTTCCCACCTGCAAGAGCTGAGCAGTCGAGAGGGACAGAAGATGGTGACCTTGTGGGTTGTTTTTCCTTCTCACATGGAGCAGGGGTTGCCATCACCTGCTGCTTCCCATCCATCAGCTCATC
>NW_008622782.1:3518-3826 GCF_000691845.1 Merops nubicus | reverse complement strand
ATGACAGGGGGGTGACACTCTGGGGGCTGCCCCTACTCTGCGTCCCACCATGACGCCAGAGCTGCCACACATCTCACAGCCCCGTGGGCAAGGAGCCCCCCAGGGGCACCCTAAAATGCTCTGTCCCACCCAAGGCCACCCTAAAAGGCCTTGTCCCTTCCCTCCAGGGTGGGACAGCCTCTGGGCACCCTCTGGATGTCACCCCGGCCAGGCCACCACAGCCTGGGGACCACTAGTGGCCAGGACAGGGCTGAGGTGGGAGGCAGGAGCACCCCGAGGCCCCTCCAGTTTTGGGGGGGCTGACAGTG
>NW_008622782.1:0-3428 GCF_000691845.1 Merops nubicus | reverse complement strand
CTCTCAAAGCAGGAGCTTGCCCTCGGGGTGCCAGGGTTCCCAGAGCTGCAGCAGCACCTCAAGAGGCCCCGGGGGGCCAAAAACCCAACTGTGGGGGCACGTAGCAAGAAAAGCCATGGGGTTTTCCCAGCAACATCCCCTTGGCTTGATTTAACAACCCCCCCTCCCCCCAAGTTTTGGCCCTTGGGCGCTGGAGGGGGCAGCTGCCCACGTGCTGGTGGCTGGTGGCCAGCACTGAGTTGTCACCAGTGGCCACCCCCTGTCCCCAACCCAACGCTGGGGCGTGGGGGAGCAACCAGCCCCTTGTGGGGTACACTCACCCTGCACCAGCATCCCTGGGACATCACCCAGACCCCGGCGGGGGTCCCCACAGCAGCTCCTCCCCGAGCACCCCAAAACCTGCCCGCAGGGCAGCTGGGGTTTTGCAGAAGTAGGAAACGATGCTCTGGGTGCTTCCTGCAAGGGTGCAGGAAGCCACAAAATCTTTAACCCCATCAGGCCCTGCGTGGAGGGGGGAGGGGAAGGGGCTGAACCCTCCTCCCATGTTGCTTTTCATCAAAACTTTTAAACTCAGCTCGGAGCAAAACATCAAAGTAAAACGGACGGGAGGGACCCTTGGGCCCATCAGCAGCTGCAGCCTCCAAAGACAGCAGGATGGGGGGATCCCAGGGGGGGCAAACAGCCCCAAAATTCAGCCATAGGGCCCCAAAATTCAGCCGGGTGGAGCCCTCCTTGGCAATGTGGGATCCTCCGTACTCCACATCCCACATTTCCCAGGAGAGATCCACCTGCCCCTTGCCCCGGGGTGCTGCCCGTGGCCCTGGGGACGCTGTAACCAGGCACCCCGCTGCCTCCTGCTGCATTTGCAAGTGGGGAAATGAACCCAGCTCGTTAACGAGCGATGTGTAATTAGCGGTGAGTTCCCCAAGCTCCTGATGAAACCACAGCACGGGTCCCGGGGTGGCTGCATGGAGCTGGGGGGTGCTGTGGTGATCTGGGGGTGCTGCTGGCCTGGCAATGATCAGCACGCTCTGGAAAATCCTCTAAGCCACCCCAAAACCTCAGATCTGCAAACCCCCCCAGCTTCAACCCTGCTGTTAGGGGGGGGTTGGGGGTTATTCTCCAGTGCCACCTGACATCAGGGTCCTCAGGCATCACCCCTGCACTGAGAGCAGCATGTTCCCAGCCCTGCCTGCAGCCCTGGGGCTTTCCGGGCAAGAAGCAAGCCCCAAAACACTCCTGAGGGGCTTGCAAACCTCCCAGGGAGTTTGCAGGAGGTTCCCCCCCCCCCCCCTCCCCCATCCACCAGCCAGGCAACTCCACTTGCTGCCCTTGGAGCTGCTCCACAGCTTCTCCTGCCTCCAGGGAGGATGGGGGTGTCTGTGGGGTGCTCTGCAGCTTCTCAACGCAGCTAAAGAGAGATTTTTGGCTTTAGCCCATCTCTGAGGTGGGATTTTTCCAGCCCCGAGCCCTTGTCCTTACCCTGGCCTGGACAAAGAGCACATCAAAGTGCCCCCTGAGCTGCCTGGAACTCCACAACATCCCTGAGAGATGAGGAGCCCCCAAAATCAGCCCAGGGCTGGGTGAAAGGAGCCTGGGGGTCCTCTCAGGGCTAAAAAAAAAGGTTAAAACGTTTCCTACACAATTTTGGCAGGTCTCAGCCCTACGCCACTAGCCATCACCCCGTTTCTGGGCAGCTCCCCCCCTGGCCGAGCTGCCCTGAGCTGCTTTGCAACCCCAGGCACACTCATCTCTTTCCCAGAAGGTCCCTCCTCCCGTGGGCACCGTGGTAAGGGAGAAAAATCCCAGTCAGTTTTGTGTTTTTTTCCCCCCTTTCAGTGAGTTTCTCACTGTTATGGTAGCCCAGAAACACTTGAAAAATGATGTGGCAACGTCCTGAGGAACCACAGAGCAAAGGCAAACAATGCCAAGTGTGTGTGTGTGTATAAAACCCACAGATCTATTTAATCTCCTGCTTTGAGAGTCAGGATTTTGCCACGGGGTAAGCAGAGAATCAGCTAAAAAGAGATGGAAAAGCCTCAGCTAGGAAATGTCTTGTACCCCTGAACTCTGCTCTGCCCAAGCCCCCCTCCTGCCTCTCCCCACATTGTGCCCCGGGGATGGGGGTGCTCAGAGAAGGGCTCAGGGCTGTGATGAGTTCTTCCAGGTCTCTGCTGGGCTCTCTCTGCCTGCCCTTGCCCTCATTGCCTAATTTCTGATCCCCTCCATCCCCAGCTTCACCCAACACCGCAGTGACCCTATCCCTGCCCTGCTCCCTGCCCTGCAGCCCCTCCGTGGGACGGGCTGAGGCCGCCCAGCTCGTTGCAGGGGTGATGCAGAGGAGCAGCAGCTCTGTGGCCCCGTCGCTGCTCCTGGGTTTTATCCGTGGTGACAGCAGAGGAGATGTCACATCCCTCCCTCCAGGCCTCGCTCGGTGACATGGGGGGGACACGGGGCTGCTGTCACTCTGCTTTTGCTGCCTTGTCAACCCTTGGGCTGAGGAGGTTGGGCAGAATGGGCGGTGATGGGGAATAATTCTCCCTGCACCCCAAAAGGAAACACCCATCCTTCGCCCAGGATCCCCCCTGGGAGGCAGGGTGGGCTTTAACCCCCGTCCCGGGGGAAGGAGAGATGCTTTTCTTGCCCTAAACCATCATCTCCAGCTCCAAACTCCTCTCCAGAGGTGCCAGGCACCCCCAGCCTCACAGGGACCTACACCCCAGCCCCCCAAAAGGGCAAGGAGGCAGTGCCAGCAGCCAGGGACCTCTGAGCACAGATTTTTGTCTGGCTAAAAAGCTCTGGAACCCCCTGCTCTGTGCGGGGGAGATACTGCTTGTGTGTGTAAAGCATAAAAATAAGATGGTTTTCTGCTTGAGGGTCTAAAAAGAGAGGTTAAAAGCAAGCAGGGGCTGATGTCTGGCCCAGGCAACCAGGGGAGGGGTAAAGAGGGCTGGTTTTTGGCAGCATGGGTCTCTCACAGCTTCCTCACGCTCCCCTTCCCCTCCTCAGCCATCCAAAACATCTCTTTTGGGGGGTTGGGAGGCCCCAGAAGAACGGCCTCGGGCTGAAACTTGGCAAGGGGCGTCCGCGCTCCAGGAGGGAGGAATTCCTGGTTTATAAACCCTTTTTTTTTTAAAGCCCACAGAGTCCTGTTCTCCGAGCATGAAAGAGGGCAGAGAAGCGGAAAGGCTGCTCTCTGGTTTGCACCATTCCCCCTTCAAACGAGGAAGAAAAACCCTCCTGGGGAGGACGAGCCTGACCAACCCTCCTCATCCTCCACAGCACACACGCTGCTCCTACACCAGCGCTTCAGAGGCCACGTATCCTCCCAGAGCTTCTGCCTGGAGGGGCCACGGCCCCCCACGGTCCCCCCCCTAAGCAGCACAACCCCACGGAGAGGTCCCAAACCCTGCCAGAGCATCCCCATC
>NW_008622781.1:0-1816 GCF_000691845.1 Merops nubicus | reverse complement strand
GCAACGCTGCCTTTTCATTTCCTTCTTTCTGATGTGCCTCTTCGCAGACTCCTTTCAAGTGACACTATTAGAGGGTAAAATATTTCCCAAGAAATTGACAACGTCAGCACAGGGAGATGATGCAGCCAGTTATGGGCAGTGTCCCACCTCGCCAGCTGTTGCCCGCCCCTTGCCCTCCAGGGCCTCATTTTAAGGATTCTCATAATGATTGGCTGTGTTTTATTGTAACCGAAAAATATAAGGCCAGATTAAAACAGAAATTTCTGTGGCAACCCTCACCTCATTGCATAGCCTAATACCTGACTCCATCAAAGTCCCGTGTTAATTTTCCAGTCAACTTCAACACCCTTTGAAGTCTGATGTTCAGCAATTTAACATCAAGAGAAATCCTTGTGCCCTTTGTCCTTCCTTACCTAACTGGACAGCCTCCAGCATCCTCCAATCAATAGGAGACAGATATTTGAAAAGTCGAGACACTGAAACACATGCTGGGTCTGCTCCCTTCCTTGTGCACCAGCATCAAAGTTAGCTGTTGGAGTTCCCAAATTGTTCCTTCTTCCACTCAAAGGTGACCAAACACTTCTCCTTTGAGCCTGTACACTAATTCAATAACAGGCACTGCAAAAAGCTTGAAAAGATTTTCATGGGACATGACAACCCATCACAAGTGCTCATGGTTTTTTAACACTGAAGGCAAGTACACACCAGGAGCTCTGTTTTCTCTTCCAAAGCATCTCAGTACATTCAGAAATGCAGTTTCCCAGTGGCCCATGAAAGCTCCATAATCAGCACCTCTAGTGAGGGTCTGCCCAACGTCTCCAATGTCCTGCCATGACCTGTTCTCTCACACCACATGCTGCACACCTTCTCTTTTATGATCCTTTCAACCCAACATACTTCTGCTGTCAGCTCAGCTTGACTCATGGGTATTGATGCAGAGTGCTTGTCCTGAGGACATTCCAGCCCAGCGGGGCCCAGGGGTTGTGCTGAGAGCAGATGCTTTAAGGGAAGACAAGGCTTTGGCTATAGGGATAGGCACTGTAGGGGTTCCCACAGTGTGAGGGACAGTATAAGTGGTGCTCCTCAATCTACATGAAGTAGGACTGGGGATCATGGGATAAAACATCACCCGTGGAGGACTAGAGGATTTGGGAGAAAGGAATAGGCTGCTGTCCTTTCCTGCACCCCTGGTGTGACTGGAGGAAGCATCACATCCCAGTGCAGTTAACCACACCAACCCCATGCTCGAGCAAGGTCACTTCCCAACCTGAAGTCAGTGGTCTTTGAGCTCAGAGCAGAAGAGCAGAAAGAAACAGTGGCTACAACACTTTTGTTTGTTCTTTCCTTCCTCTGGTGTGCAGAGGACAGCGAGGGATTTGCTGAATGCCCTCAGGTCAGTGTCATGAGCCACAGGCCATGTAAAGCTCCAAGCAGTGACTGTGCATCTCAGCCAGCATTGCTGAGCACTTCACAAAGGGAGACGGGGGGCACACAGAGAATATTTGGGGGAAGAGTTGGAGGATTATGAATGCTTGGACATCTGCCACATACCACACGGTTCTTGGAGCCATGGAAAGCATCCCAGGAGTTTGCTGAGAGACCAAACAGACCTGACATTTGGAACAATGGGATGTGGGTGATTTGGGATGGCAATAGGATATGTCAAGAAAAGTCCTCTCCAGGTGATCATTTCCCAGGGTATAACCTCCTCTAAATCCCACAAGTAAGATACAAGTCCACCACTTCCTTTCAGCCATGTCTTTATCTTCCAGAACATCCCATGTCCCGATGGACAGCTTGGCCAGGCAACCCAGGA
>NW_008622780.1:1687-1987 GCF_000691845.1 Merops nubicus | reverse complement strand
GGGGGGGGTCCCTCTAGGTGGGAAAGGAGCCTGCCTTTGGGGGGAGTTTCTTAATTGGGGTGAAAACAGGATATCTGGGGATTTTTTTTGCCCCTAAACTAGAATATTATGGAAATATTGAGAAAACAAAGCAGCCCTTGGCTCAGCTGAGAGGGTGGCCAGGTCCCTCTTTGCTCCTGGCAGCGAGGGCTCTGGGGACTGGGGACACCAGGGGGGACAGGCAGAGGACCTGGGCTGGGCTCCGAGCAGCCGTGTGGGTGCCAGGAGCATCCCCCTGCCAGGGCTCAGCTGGGAGCGGTG
>NW_008622780.1:363-1647 GCF_000691845.1 Merops nubicus | reverse complement strand
CAGTCGAGGGTCTGCTGTGGGACCAGCCGTGAGACCTTCCCCAGGGAAGGGACTCGGGAGCTCTTGCAGCCACGTTTGCAGCCTCCCACAGCCCCGGCTGGCTCCAAAATCCTGGTGGCATCCGTGCTGCGGGGACAGGGTGCTCCTCAAAGCACCCATCCATCCCTGGGGGGCTTCTGGGCATCCTCACCCTCCCCATCACCTGGGGGGCTGCTCAGCCCCGGCCGCAGAAGCTCCAAAACCCCAGGGAGGGGAGAAGCAGGAGCTGAGAGCACCCAAGTTGCTCGAGCGTGGGGTGCTGCACCCACCCACCCACGGCAGAGCCCCTGGCCACCCCTCAGCCCCCTCCTCCTGTGGCTGGTGCCCCTGGCTGCCCGCTGTGCCCGTACCTGGGCGTCCTGCTCCAGAGCTGATCTGGAGGCTTTACAGCAAGTTAATCCCAGCAATCCCTTAATTCCAGGGACCGAAATAGGAAAGATCAGTAGGTCAGTGGGAAAAGCTGTTGGCCAAAGTTAACATGTTAATGCGGAGAGAGGGAGAGAGGAAGAGCAGGGGAGAGGAAAGTGCCCAGGGAGCAGCTCCAGCTTCTCCCCCAGCCCGGGCTGTGGCCACCTGCATCCCGATGCTTTGGGCACACCGGGTGCCAACGGGCCAGCGCATCTGGGCACCTCCTGGTTCCTGGTTGGCCAGGGTTTGGTGGTGGGAGGGGGTTTTTTTATTCCACTCTCTCCCTGAGAACCCAAGCCTGGTGCTGGCATCCCCGAGACGATTTCGCTGCGGTTTAAGCCCCGTCTGCAGAGGGGAAAGGTTGGGCATTAACGTGCTGCACCGCTGAGCGCCTCTAATTAGGGCTTGGCAGGCTCCTGCCTCGGCCCCGTAAGCACCTTTTTGGCTCCTGCTTTGGAAAAAGGCCGTGCTGGAGGACTTAGCTTTTAATACACCCCAAGCCCAGGTGACCCCCCCACTGCTGCCCCGTGCCCAAGGGGCTGGTCCCAGCCCCGGCGGGAGGTCCCAGAGCTGGGTGTGGCCCCGTGGGGCTTCACCGCCCGCCCCCCCCCATGCCCCGCGGTGGTTGTCCATCCCAACGGGGACCAGCCGAGGGCCTCTCCCCACACCCCTGGTTGCTTTCCCCGGGGCTGGGTGTTTTTTTGGGCAATAATATCGCCATGGGAGCAGTTTCCTTAAATCCATCTCTGTTACCACAAGCAGCTTAGCACCAGAAACTCTCTTCCTCTCTGCTCTTTTAATACGATCCTGGCTTAGCAAAGCCCCGGGCTTAGCTGC
>NW_008622780.1:0-215 GCF_000691845.1 Merops nubicus | reverse complement strand
TCCATCCCTCTGGGATGCCTCGTTTTTATGGGTCAGTGGGTCAGGGATGCTCTGATGCTTTCAGCCGTTGCTGCAGGAGCCCGGCTCAGAGACACGCTCACCCTATAGGCTCCCCAAACACACCTCACTGTGCTTTTCGGTGGCAAATATTCTCATTTCTCAGAGTTTTCCCATCTGAGGTGGGTCCAGAACCGCAGTGAGCAGCTTTGAGGAAC
>NW_008622779.1:0-667 GCF_000691845.1 Merops nubicus | reverse complement strand
CTGGGATCATCAGGGATCAGCTGGGATCTGGATCCCACCCAGGTAAAAGGGTTGGAGGGTTGGGAGTGGGATCTGGGGTCATCTGGGAGCTGGATCCCACCCGGGAATGGGGCTGGGGGGTGGGAATGGGATCTGGGATCATCTGGGATCATCTGGGAGCTGGACTGGGGCTGGAGGGGGTTGGGAAGGATCTGGGATCTGGATCCAGAAGTGGGGCCAGGGGCTTGGGAATGGGATTTGGGATCTGCATCCCCCAGCTGGGATTGGGGGATCCAGGATGGGATCTGGGATTTGGAATCCAGCCAGGAGTGGGGCTGGGGGCTTGTGGGGAATCTGGGATTCAGATCCTGACCCACAAGTGGGGTTAGGGGATCGGAGATGGGATCTGGGATCTGGATCCCACCTGGGAGGGGAGCTGGGGGCAGTGAGAGGGATCCGGGTCCAGAAGTGGAGCCAAGGGCTTGGGAATGGGATCAGGGATCCAGATCCCACCCAGGCGTGGGGCTCAGGGCCTGCAGGGGTGGGATCGGGGATCCACATCCTGACCCACGGGTGGGACTGGGGGATCCAGGATGGGATCTGGGATCCAGATCCCACCTGGGAGTGGGGCTGGGGGTGAGTAGGGGGATCTGGATCCTGACCCCTGAGTGGGGCTGGGGGCTCAGAG
>NW_008622778.1:678-889 GCF_000691845.1 Merops nubicus | reverse complement strand
CTGGCCAATAGGGTTGGAGAAGCCTCCCGTCTTTTTCCTAAGCTGGTGCCTAGGTACACTCTGAGTGGGATTTTTTTTTGGCTTTCCTCCTGGAATTCCAAGAGTCCCATGACGTGAATCCCCTTGTCTATACCCTCGAACAAAGAAAGCCAGGCTACTTCATGGTAGGCTGCTGGTTTAAGAGCTGAATCTGAAGGTGCTTGAGAGGGCT
>NW_008622778.1:0-248 GCF_000691845.1 Merops nubicus | reverse complement strand
AGGTGTTGAAGCCTCAAGTGTTGAATTAAAATAATTTTGCGATTTATATCCCTGTCTGTACGTCAGTGATAATTATTTCCTGTGGGAACAACTTCATAAGCATGGAGATTTTAGTTCTGCAAATTTTGACCTGCCAGTCTGATATTTATCGCATAAGACTCCATTTGCAGTAAGTAAATAAATTTGTTGCTGTAACTTTCTGACATGTGCTAATATAATAAACTGAAATAAACTCCTAATAGCCGAGG
>NW_008622777.1:8366-16633 GCF_000691845.1 Merops nubicus | reverse complement strand
GACGTCTAGAACTGGCTATGCTACAGCAGTAAAGGGAGATTTTTGGGGGGGTTATTCGAAACAGAAACTTTAGGAATGTAGCAGGAAGTATTGCTAATGGGGTGTCATAACTGTACAGAGAGTATTCAGCGGTTTCTGGTCTGAGTTTGGGAGGAGAGAAGCAAACCAGAGTGCTTTGGTCACATATAGGTGAAATGTTTTCTGGTCTAACCCTGGGCTCCAGACAGCTCACACCCTACGGACTTGAGACATTTGGAATGTAATATTTTGTTGGAGTGAGTCCAGAGGAGAGCCATGAAGATGATCAGAGGGTTGGAACACCTCCCCTGCGAGGACAGGCTGAGAGAGTTGGGTTTGTTCAGCCTGGAGAGAAGGCTCAAGGAACACCTTTTAGCTGCCTTCCAGTATTTAAAGAGGGCCTACAGGAAGGATGGGGAGTGAGTTTTACAGGGGTGCATAGTGACTGGCTGAGGGGTAATTGTTTTAAACTGAAAGAGGGCAGATTTGGATTAGGTGTAAGGAAGAAGTTCCTCACTGTGAAGGTAGTGAGACACTGGATTTGAACAGCTTGCCCAGGGAAGCTGTGGATTCTCCACCCCTGGAGATGTTCAAGGTCAGGCTGGATGGGCCTTTGAGCCACCTGGTCTAGTGGGAGATGTCCCTGCCCTTAGCAGGTGGGTGGAACTAAATGACCATTAAGGTCCCTTCCAACCCAAAACATTCTCAGATTCTGTGACAAAAATATAATGGAATTATGGAAGTGGTTGCACCGCTTAAAGTGAGCGAGAGATTGTCAAACTTGGTGTAACATTTTTTTTGTCTTTTTTTTTTTTTTAAAAAAAATATTATTTGCAAAAAGAAATTGGACTATGAAATGAAAATATGACTGCAACCTACCCTGGCTAAAGGTGCACTGTGAATGGTGGTGGTTTAGTCTGTTTTTGGTGAGTACTTTGCTAACACTAGGCTCTTGCGTGGTATTCCTTGCACTGCTACCTCTGCTTCTGTAGGTGTGCCAGGTCTGCCCTGTTTGGCCAAAATTTAGCCTCAGCTAGTCTTGTGGTTGTGTATTGAGCAAATATAAGGATAAACCTCTGGAGAAGCTCCTGATACTAGGAAATACTGCACGTGTCCCTCAACTATCTGGAATTTTGCTAACCCGTTGAATGAGTGTTGGTACTCATTGGATGTAAACCTTTTATTTCAGGCGTTGATTCAGATACCTGAGATATCTCTGGAAGACTGTATTTGACAAACTCCCTAATCTGCAATGACTCATCTCTCTACATTAGGATAGCTCATCCATGTGGGAGCCAGAACTTTTGTGGAGGTAGCTCAGCTTTCAGAAAAACTGCAGACTTGAAGCTGTGGCAAGTGTGCAACAGCCTCCATTACCATTTGGTCAAAGGGCAGAGCAGTATTTGACTGGTGCTCTGCTAACACATGCCTCTTTTTCTGAGAGAGTATTGTAAAAGTGGGAGTATTTGTCTCTGTATCAAAACCATGATGCTCTTGAAGAAGAGAGAAGCTGGTTAATAGGTGGATAGGGTGACTCATAGCAGTTGCTCAGTGTCTCTCATCTTTGAAACCACAAACTACAGTTAGAAAGTGACAATGCAAACCACTTGCTTCATGGGAACCTCCATGGGAAATGAGCAAGAGTGCTCTCTCTCTCTTTCCTCCCCTCCTCCAACAAGTCTTACAGCTGCTTTCTACTGCTGCCCACAATACCTTTCCCCCACCACTTACTTCCTTGGCTTTATTGAGAATTTTGCACAACAAACGGGGCAAAGCACAGGAAGCAGTGGTTTGTAAGTGAACTTGTACACTTAAGACTTGTTTACAGACTTACTGTAACGTACTGATTTTGCTTTCACCACTACCTGGTCTTTCTAACACTCCTCTGGTTGGTGCAGGACTCCTGTACCTGTGGGTAGGAATGCAGAAAGAAACTGTTAAATAAGGTTCGCTGGCAATTTGCTTCTTTTCCTTCACAGTGAAGCGTAGAGCTTGTAGCTCAGGGTCCTACCCTATGGCATTAGTTATTCTTCTGTTGTGTCTCCATCTCTCTCGACTCCTCAGGATTTGTGACGTTGCCGTGTATCAGCCCTGACACTGCCATGAGTGACTCGTCCCAGCTGTTTGTGGCTGGAGCAAACACTGTGGAAGAGCAGAGGGCTCGCTGGGAGAGAAAGCGCAGCCGGACAGCCAGAGAGCTCCTGGAAACTGAACACAAATACCTGGAGCAGCTGGATTTGATGGTCACAGTGAGTATTTTGGGCCCCTTTGTTATGTGGGTACCTTCAGGCAGTATGTACCTATTTGTGTTGTTAAGGAGAAGGGTCAAGAGCAAGGCTTTGATACATCCCTGCTGCATGGGACAGCTTCTGGGGCTGAAAGGGGTTTTTTTTTTCTTCTTCTTCCACTGTAATATCTGACAGCTTGTGGTTTTGGCCCATTGGCTTTGGTCTGTACACAGACATAAATCCTTAAGTTTTGATTGTACAGGGGACTTGCATTTAGATGCCTGAGATGTGTGAAACACAGGGGCACAAACAAGACAGATTATGAACAAGGTGGTGAACACCAGATGTGTCTGGGAGCATGGCAATAGACTCTATCAGTGCTGTAATGCTGTTCCATGTGTTTACGCTTATGGTCAAAGTTATCAAGAAGGTGTACGTTCAATGATAGATCTCTTAGGTAGACTTTCACAATATTTGGTCTCCTTTTGATCTCTAAGAGTGTGCAGACTGCAACTTCTTTCTTCTGCTGTGTACCACAAATAACCCTTGAGTGATTTGTAATGTTTACCTGTTTGAAATTCTATGTTTTTCCCTATTTAGTTCTTCGTGAAAATTTTGAAGGCCAAAGGGACTCTGAAACCTGCTGTGCTGGAAAACATATTTGGACCCCTGGAATCCATATATTCAGCCAGCCAGTAAGTGAACATACTGATGTCTGATTCTTGTAATTTTATGAGGATGACCCTATATTGATGACAAAGTAGCATTTCAAGAAATGAAGCTAATGCTTGTAAGAGGCATTTGCTTCTAGCACTGCTAGCCTTTGTCACTTGCAGGTGTACCAAAAAACTGCTGATCTGTATTCACGTATCCAGACACCCAGCTGCTCTCTGGGTAGTGGTTTAAACCCAGTTAGTCTGCTCTGTGGTATTTTTGAGGGATGTTTTCTGTAGCTTGCTTTGTAACCACAAAGCACATACTTGGCACAGAAGCTGCATGTGAGGTAGAGACTGACAAAGGAAAGTCTGCATTAGACTGAACCAGACCGGAGCTGAGAAAATGCCATCAGTAATCTGCCCTCAGGAGCTCTCTTTGCTCCTTGTGCACAGTGTTCTGTCGCTTCACCTGGAGAGAGGGAATCTGGGACCAGGATTGGAAAGTTTCTGTCAGAATCTGGAGCTTTATGGATACTACGCTGAGAATTTGGAGCAGGCAGATAAAACTTTGAAGGTAAATATGTCCTTTATTCTTCATATTCTTTCTTCTCCCTCTCTCTCCATTCTATGAAAAAGCTACATCCTTCCCTTTTTTTTTTTTTCTGTTTCTGGAGTGGTAAGCTTTGTTTCTTTTTGTGCGCTGCTGCTATTTTCTCAGTCTTTCTCCCATAACAGAAGGGTGAAATTTTCTCTACTTATTTAGATCTTCAAATTTTTGAAGCTTGTTTCAGGTGTTTGTGTATGTATGTTTGCCTGCTGACCACAGCTTTCTGAAAACAGTTCTGTATTTTCTAGCACTGCTCCTTGGCTGGCAAACATGGAGAGTTTGCAGTGTGAACACTAGGGGACAGTGATCTCTTTCTGGAGAACTACCAAGTCTCCTGGTCTTTCCCACTACCACTAACCATATCCTAACAGTGGTATTTTCTTTTCCTTCTCTACCTTTTTTTTTTTTTATGGTAGAAGAAAAAATTTTCCTGCTATTAATCTCTCAAAATACAAACTGTTCTCCAATAAATTTCAGATGGATGTATTTTTGTTTCAAAGTTCTGATAATTGTGTCTGGAATTTAAACAACCTAACTTCCAGTTCTTGTCCATGCTTGTTTGCAGCTGCAGGATGCACTGGGATGTTTCCCTTCTGTTCTGCTTGCATGCATATATTCATGCTTTTGATTTCCCAAGAGAAAAAGCCATTTTGGGTAGTTGCCTTGAGGTGATGGGAATGTGAGGCCGCATTGCTTTATCTTGAAATGAGTGGCAAAAAGTGACAGGTGGACTCCTTGTTTTTGTATCTGAGTCAACCTTCTTTTTCCTTTATTTCCATTTGCTGACTATACAAACTTTATACTGCTGTGAATGTGTGAAGAGGGGATATTGCTTCCATTAGCACTGGGAAATGGTAGTCAGGAGAAAAGAACTCAGCCACAGAAGAAGTTTTTGGTCCTTGCATCTAGGACTGGAGTTCTAAACTCTAAATTTAAGAATCTTAAATGTTCCAAGCTCTAGAACTAGAACTCCAAGACTAGAACACATACTTATTTCTATAGTCTCAAAACTATATGCCTGCTCTATTGCACACAGGAGCAACTGAAGAAAAATAAGTCATTCAGGCGATTTAAGAAACTCCAGGAGACTCGACCTCAGTTTCAAGGGATGAGGCTAGAGGATCTGCTTCCTTTGCCCCTGCAGAGGTTGCACCAGTAAGTAAACAATTCTGAGTCTTCAAGGTGTTAGTATGAGAGGGTAAAAAAGGAACTAACAGTGTTGTGGTTGCTGTAGGAGGTAAAGTTGTTTAATGTGTCTTAAAACTGGAGCAAACAGGCAGCAATGAAACAGACCTGAAGACATGCCTATAAAGTGGAATCAGTGCATGTGGATGGGAAATGATGCAGAGAGGTAGCTATGTCTAGCCCTGGATCCTAAACCCTTCAGCTAGCTCTCAGGTAGGACTGAAGCGGCTTTCTGTCATCTCAGTAAGCTGCTGAAGTTAGGCCCCTGACAGAAGCAAACCGTCTGAAGTGCTGCAGAAGTGGTGCTCACTGCCAGAGATGGACTTGCTCCGCTTTTGGGCAGGTTGCTGACCTGGAGCATTTCGACTGTCCTCTCTTGTAAGTGGTTGCTTTTGGAGAGAGATAAGATTAATAAATACGCAGGAGCTTTTCTCCCCTCTCTGGTTATTTGGCCCATATGCTTTCCTCAGGTTTGGTGCCTGTAGCAGTTGCCTGAGCCTGGATAGATCCAGTCTGGATTGCTGCATTCGCTCCTTGAGGCACCATCTCCCCTTTGAAGAGGCAGGCTGACAGCACGAGGCGAGTGCTGCATGCATGCAAGGGCTGCCCTTTCTTGGGGAGGGTGTGTGGGAACCCAGCTGCTGCTGCTATAGATCAAGCAGCTGCTCTTCAACCATGGTCTTATCCATACTAAAACAAATCTGGAAGAATGAGAACCTCGTTTCTTTGAAAATAACTTGGGGTGAGCATACCGCAGTCTTTCATGTAGCTTTATGTAACCTTTTTCATCAGCTTGGCAGATATAAATGTAAGCTTTCTTTTTATTGCAGTTATTTAGATTATTCCTTTAAATTACTAAAATAGCAGTGTATTTGGTGCTGTCCAACTGTTTAGAACAATTGTGGCTTTTCTAACAGAAGGTGTAATTTTTTTAAATTAATCTGCTCTTTCATGTTCAAGTTTCTTCAACTGTTATGTATACTGCAGGTCTTATGACTTCTGCTACTTTATGAATCTATTGTGTGATATTTCTTCTGTCATTTCAGTATGAAAATAGTCTGACTTCATTGAGAGAAAGCATTTGCCAAGATCTGATCCTTTCCAGTAAAGGCTGGAGAGGAAAAAATAAAATGGTGTCTCCTAGCTCCTATAGAAATGCCTCTATTTTCATGTGTGGGCAGGAAAGATATGGTATGAATGCTACCATTCAGGCATTTAAAAAAAAAAAAAGTTCAAAGAGAAAATTGTCTGTTACTGGAGGTGCTTTTATGTGCCTGCTAAGAGAGTATCATGAACTTAAGTAATATGAGGAGTTGCTTTTATTAGATCTCCAGGAAATGCCAAAGGCTTGCAAATGTATAAAATACTTGTGTTAATTTTAGCTGATAAATTTGAGGATAAAATTCATGTGATCAAAGAATTGTGACCAAAAGCTGCTTGGTTAGGCTTAGAAGTGTGTCTTCCATCTCCTGGTGGAGTGTTGTTCATCATTCTATCACTAATAGGAGATGCTGCTGTTCTTGGTATCTTTTTGTGAAACAAACCTGCTTACTCTATCTTAGGTATAAGCATTTCCTCAGAGACCTGCTGGAGAACACCAGCCCAGGCAATGCTGAGCACCAGAACCTTGCAAGTATGATTCCCTGTGTAAATGCGGCCACTTTGATCAGTGTTAGCCTCCTTGCTAATAATTTTTGGATTCTCATCTTCTGTCTGCTTCCATAGGAAGAAACATCTTCCTCTCTCTGGGGTTCTAGTAGATTGCTATTCCCCTTCTCAGTCTTGATCAAGATGTCCCTGAGAGCACAATGGGAGTAAAAATGTAGAATAATTTCCTGGGAAAGTGGCCTAGGGGCTAGGTTGGAGAAATGGTTGCTCTATTCTTTATGACGAGGGTGGTGGGACACTGAACAGGTTGTCCAGGGGAACTGTGCTCCCTCCCTGGAATTGCTCAGGGTCAGGCTGTATGGGCCTTTGAGCAAAGGGAGGTAGTGAAAAATGTTTCTGCCTATGGCAGAGGAGTTGGACTAGATAATCTTTAAAGGTTCTGTTCAACCCAAACCATTCTGATGCTATTGGTCACGTGCCTCAATTTTCTAGGATAATTCATGTCCTTCATGCTATGTTTACCAGCAGCTAGCATTAATTGTGGGGCGTTTTTCCTGTTTCCTCTGTCTAATGTTTCATTGGAAAATAAAAGTTTTCCAAAACTGCAGAAATGTTGGTTGGAGAGAGGCCTCTGGAGGTCATCTAGTCCAATCTCTTGATGAAATTATAGAATAGATATGTTCCTGATATGTGATCTGAAACATTTGCTTCTTGATTTCATCTTATCTTTTCACAACAAGCTCGATAAGTCTTAATGCACATTCACTTGTGATAACCTCAGAATATGCTGCTATAATTGCAGAGGCTGTGAAATCTGTTTCTGAGGTATCTCAATGGGTCCAAGACATCACTCACAAAAGAGAGAATTCATTTCAGCTACTTCGGGTTCAGAAACTGCTCAAAGGACGGAAGACCCAGATTTTGACTCCAGGTGGGTTTTAGTGATGGTTGTTTTGCTTCTGCTGAGCTAACTGGAGATATACTCACCTTGATCTCTGACTCAACTTGTGTTAACCATTTTTCCCTTTCTACTCAAATTCCATAGATAGATGAAGGAATATAACTAGTATTTCAAGCATTTTTTTTTAATTAAGAATTTTTGAGTAAGGATAAGCAGCAGCTTAATTGCCTGACATTCTGGTAGGAGGAGCTGATGACGTGTAGTTAGAAAGTTAGTAATGGGAACCTAAGGAGGTCCTGGGTGACAGTCAAAAACAGATATTAAATAATTTTGGAAGGTTGCAGCTAGTGGCGTTGCCTCTGCCCCACTGCAGGAACCACAGATTTCTGAGTGTCAGGAGCCCAAGGATGGTGGTGTTTTTTGCCTTAAGCTACAAACTTTGTGGACTTATGTTCACACCCTTCACATGAAGAATGCTCTTTTATTTGCCTGTCTAAGCTGTGCCAGAAATCAGAGTATTTGTGTTAATAGCTGAGATATATAAAGTCACAGTTGCTGCTATGTAGGATCATCTAATTGGATAACAGGTTTCTTTATGACATTTTGTGTGACTGGGTGCCCTGAGCACACTCCATGCTATTTATGGAATATTATGAGAAATGCATCCAGTCTGGACAATTATGAAGTGGTCACTTGAGGCTTCACCTGTACCCTCACTAAACACTGCTCAACATCAAGGTCTTTTCTGCTCCTCATACTACCCCACCAGTGAGTGGCCTGGGGTTGCACAAGAAATTGGGAGGGAGCACAGCTAGGACAGCTGACCCCAGCTGACTACAAAGGGATAGTCCATACTATATGATCTCATGCTCACTGTATAAAGCTGGAGGAAGAAGAAGGTGGAATGTTTGGAGTGATGGTGTTGTTCTTCCTAAGTAACTGTTCATGTGATGGCTGAACACTTGCCTGGTGGTGGGAAGTGGTGAATGAGTTCCTTGTTTTTCTTTGCTTGCTTGCACAGCTTTTTCTTTTTAAACTGTTTTTATCTCAAATCACAAGTTTTT
>NW_008622777.1:0-8335 GCF_000691845.1 Merops nubicus | reverse complement strand
TTCCGATTCTCTCCCCCACCCCACTGTGGGGGTCCCAAAAATCCACATGTATGGACTGCAACCACATTCACAAGTACCTGGAGGTATGTCTTGAAGACCTTTACACACGTTGACTTTACTACTCCTCTCCAGCTGCAGCACTATCTAGATGACTGCTGCAACAGCAGTGCTTATCCCTGTATTGTCAATGTTGTTTTCAGCACATCTCCAAAACATAACCCTGTACCAGCTACTATGAAGAAAGTTAACTCTATCCCAGCCAAACCAGAATGGGTAGAAAAAGGTTTATCAAAGCCTATAATTCTCAAAGGTGCTCAGTCAATGGGAAGATTAACTTAAAATTCTCTTTCCCATTCTTCTTAGAATCCTTTTGGTGATGCTAGCTGAAAGGAAGCTAAAACAGGTGTGCTTTGCTTATGCTGAGCATGGCCATGTGTGGAGGTGCCTGGGAACATTGGGGTAGTGCATAAGTGAAAAGGTAACTCAGTTATCCTGAATGACAGAATGAATAAGATACCCCCTCCCAAAAAAAACCCAAACCAAACAAACAAAAAACAACCAAAAACACACAAAAAAACCCCAAACCCCACCAAAACACCAAACTAACTCACAACCCCAAACAATATAGCTAGACCAGAGATGGCCATTGTTTGAAATAGGGTCTACTTTTTTTTGTCTCCAGATATTCTGAGACATGTAGTAGAACAAATATTGAGGGTCTATAGACACATTTCCATTATCAAGGACAGAAAATTGTGATGGTTGTGTTTTCTGTTAGCTGGACTAAACCAGGTACTATTGGATGTGAGAAGCAGAAAAGAGGCTTGCAAGTTCTGGGCCAGCATTACAGAACCAAGTTAGTTTTTGCAGAACTGTTAAGATTGCCTCCTGTTACTAGGAGGGAAGAGGTGAGAAAACAATGTGATAGATTCAGAGAAAAGCATAGCTTTGGAGTTGGGTCTCTCACGTTTGACAGTGTCTCTGGGATGTAGTGCTCCTGATGAAAAGAGACACTGCTTTCCTTGCTACCTCCATACATGGGACAAATGCCACCTTAGCCAGAATTTCCTCTTTAACACAACACACTGTTCTGTCCTCCATAGCTTCCACAGGGATGACTGTTTGCTCTCCCTTCACAAGAATTTCTTAAATCATGTGTCCTTGGGAATCCTGATCATGGATCTGTATCCCAAGACTGAGTCTAGCTCAGACTGTATGCCAGAGAGTTTGATCACAGCTTAGCCTGAGTTCAACAGTTCCCACTCCAGCCCCATGCTGCTGGCAACCTCCTTCCATTTTTTTTTTTTTTTAAACTTGGACTGATTCCTTCACCTCATCTTTCTGTTTCTTATTCAGATAAGAGGAGTGATTCTCGTGGAGTAATCTAAGCAGGAATTCACTTGCTTCTGTGTTGTGTGAATGTAGCATACTAAGAAAGACAAAATCCATAATTAAAATTGTATTATTTTCTAAAAGGTACTTACTAGCTCAGCCAGAAGCTAAAGCGCAAAAAAAACAGTGACTGAAATTCTCTGGCAGAGGGATTCTCTATTTCACAGACCAGGCCAGATGGCAATACCTTGTTACAGTTTTACATTTTTATAAATAATCTTACTGGCAGGTGTCTTCATGACTCCCATGAGTCGATGGCTATCTCGTACAATAATCCTTCCAGTTAGCAGCACTGCTTCAGTTACTGCATTTTGTGTAGGTGCCAATTTTTTATTGCTGCCTACAGCTAGGTTTATCAAATTGTTTCAATTTTTTTCCTGTTGACTTGTCTACCTTTTGTTTTATTGCAATTAGTGGGTAGATAACACTGGACCCTATTCTGTAAGAGAAGGCTGATAAGGCTTAATATGCTGTTCTGTATGCCCTTTGGTGTTGTCTCCTTAGAGCAGTAATCTGCATTCTGTCATCTGTTAACTACTGAAGGCCTGTAAATATTTATATTACCTGTAAAAGGTGTTTAGTTTGGTTTTGGTCTTTTAATTGGCAGGCACAAACAAACAGAAAAAAGAAAAGGAAAAATAATAGATGTTCAAAGTTTAGGCTAACTTCTGTTTCAGTACTAATGACAATTGAGTAGCACCATTTATGGTATCTTTTCTGAATGTTTATGTTGAAGGTATACATACCATTTTCAAACCATGTTTTTATTCTGGTCTCTTTAAGTAGACTTGCATATCATAATGGCCTTGTAATTAACATAGAGGATTTATAAAAACGTCAGTCAGCTCTTCATCCACGAGGAATTTTGGGCTGATTGCAGCTCCTGCACGAGTGCCATCAGTGCTGGTGAGATGGCTTCTGTTGGTACCCAGTGCCTCCTAGTGGTTGGAATTGATGTGGAACCCGGTGACCTGTCAGGGTAGCTCTTTGTAGTCCTGCTGTCTCATCACGTCCTTTGTTTTTTTCGCTAGTGATGACCTGACAACTGTCTTTGCTTCCCTTCCATGCCTAGGGCGCTGGTATATCCGTGAAGGCTGGCTTTTGGTGGTGCCTTCAAAGGGAGAAGAACTGAAGCGCAGGATGTGCTTCCTTTTTTCTGATATCTTCATTGCAACAAAGCCCTGCCACCCTCTGCACCCAATGAACTCCAACAAACTGGCATGCCAGGCTGTCTACCCGCTTCACCAGTGTGTGGTGGATAAAGTGTTTGGCCACACACAGAGCCAGGGAGGGCTCCTCAGTGTAAGTCTTCCTGCTTCTGTCTGGCAGAAACATTCATAGGATCAGACTTGTGAAGCAGGTCTCTAGTTGGCTTAGCAGCAGTGGGACAATGGTAAGTGCAATGAACTTGTCTGAGTGAGGGCAGCCCTTCTTGAGCAATATAGGTCCTCTTCCCCCATTGTATAGGCACCTCTGACCACTTTGGTGTCATGGTTTAAGACCACCTAGACAGTAACAAAGCACCATACAGCTGCTTGCTCACTCCTACCCCCTTCTGGTGCCATAAGAGGAGAAAATACAAAAGGCTGGAGGGTCAAGATAAAGGACAGAGGGCTCACCAGTTGTGGTCGAGGGCAAAAGACAGACTTGTCATGGGGAAACAAAATCAAAGTAAGTTAACCACCACCAGTATACCAACTGAATCAGAGCAGGACAGTGAGAAATACAACTGAATCTTACAAACACCTTCCCCTCACCTCTCCCTGCTTCCCAGGTTCAGCTCTGCTCTCAATTCCCTACCTTCTCCTCACCAGTGGCACTGGGGAACGGGAGTTGCAGTCAGTCTGTCACGTTGTTTCTGCTGCTCCATTCCGTCAGAGGAAGGACTCTTTGCAGTCCTTCCCTGCTGTGCTATGGTGTCCCTCATATGGGAGACAGTCCTCCACAATCTTCTCCAACCAGCATGGGTCTATCCCATGTGTGTAGTCCTCCCAGCAATAGGCTGCTCCAACACAGGCTTCCCTTGGAGTCACAGCCTTCTTCGGGTGCAGCCACCTGCTCTAGTGTGGAGTACTCCACAGGGACCAGGTGAGATTCTGCTCCACTGTTGCTCACCATGGGCTGCAGAGGCTCAGCATGCCATCTCACCATGGGCCACAGGGGAACCTCTGCTCCATCACACATCCCCTGCTCATTCCACAGTGTCTGCATAGTCACCTCTCTCACATCTTGCTCCTCTCTAAAACAAAAGAACTAGCCCAAGAGATTTTTTCCCTCTTAAATATGTTATTGCAGGGGTGGTGGCTGCCTCAGCCAGCAGCAGAGGTGAGTTTGACTTGGAGCTGGGGGAGCTTCTTGAAGCTTCTTACAGGAGCCACAGCAGTAGCCCCCTCCCCTGTTACCAAAACCTTGCCAGATACAAACTCAGCACAGCTGGAGTACAGGTTGCTGGTTGCTTCACTAAACCCATGTGAAGGAGGAGGGTCTCTTAAGACTCAGACATGCTCTCATCAGACCCACCTATTTGGGAGGACAGCCCCACAGTGATGTGACAAAATGAATACACAGCATTACACTGACTATGTACTGAGCTTATAGAAAGCCTTGAAAAACAGACAATGTGAAAATATGCATTTCCACAACAGGTATTGTTAGTGCATCTAACTCCCTGAGGGCTGTGGGGTCTTTGACAGAAACTGATGCCTTAGGTAGGGGTTTCAAGTTCAGGTCTTCCTAGGTTGCAGCAGCCAGGGGCTGTGTTAGCTCATTCCTTGTGAGCTGTGACAGGGAAGATGCTATGGGCAAGCTGAATTTGTAGATGGTGGTAGCAGAAGGACTCCTAGGAGCAGCTTGTAATATGGGAGAAAACTGGATGGAGAGCTGGTGACAACTGTAATTGCCCACTTCCAAACACGCTTTTAAGTCGGTGAGCTGTCCTCTGTGGCTGGGAGGAATAGACAGGACTGGCACTTGCTCTGTACTGTCCAGCCTCTGGTGCCTCCCAGTACCAACACTAAATTTTTCTATATGGGAAAGGAAATCGGCATCAACTTGAGTTCAGTGGTCATAGCTCTCCTTTCATCAGAGTTGCTGCCTTGGCAGGGAATGCCACAGAGCAGCACCAGGTTCTGTTTGCCTTTCAGCTTTCCTTCCCACACCAGACACTGTTGTTGATGTCCAGCGACCAACAGGACATTAACGATTGGTATCGGAGCCTCACAGCTGCAGTCAGGTGGGCATCTATTTTCTGGAAGTGGAAGGGGGCAGAACATAAAAATGGTCATATGGATCTGTCTTTGGATGCATTACGTGGTTAAAAGGCTGACAGAGAAGACCTGACTCTGGCAGCCAGGACGCAGGGGAACAGTAAGAAAAGATTTCATGTATTAACAGTGAACTTTGTTTTCCTCAACAGGCAGCTGGAAACCTGACCCACCTGAGTACAAGACAGACTAGCAGGACAACTCCTGCCCTTGGTAGAAGCCTACACAAGCTCAGGAAATGTGTAGGATGTATAGAATTGCATTTAGAGGCAGTACACACTGTGCTTGTGAGATTAGGAATACTTCGTCAGCTCTCCTAATCTTAATACAGATATTGCAAAAAAGAGCAATGCACACTAGAGTTTTTCGGTATACAAATCTTGAGAATTTTCTTCCATTCTAGCTTAGAAGCTTCTAGCTTTTCTGCTCCTTTTTACCTGGCAGATTATTAATTTAAGGACGAGCAAAAGAAAGCCTGACTTGCTTTCCCTGATTAAATGTTTTTATCAACTCTCTTTCTAAATCAGTGTTTTCATATTTATTTGTCTGCGTAGAGGTCTACCTGCTCTCTGCCTGGGCCCTTGAATCTAAATTGGTGGATAATGGTAACATGGGTATTACAATGTATTTTCAGCTAGTGCTACACAGCCACAGATGTCTTCCTCCCTTGAAGTATTTTTATCATTCATATCCTTGAGTTTTCTCCCAAATAGTTGGACAGTTATTGTCCCTCCTGCTCTACAAAAATGACAGGTGGGCAGACCAAGGGAAAATGATTCAGTGGGTTAGAGTCCTTCCTCTCAGTTACTCATCAATCCCACAGAAAAATTAATCTGCTGAACTATATGAAATAAACTGGTAGGTAAGATAGACTTGTCCTTATCAAGCAGCATTCACATTTCTGATCTGAATCCTAAGAGATTATGCAGATGAAACAACTCTTGCCTTTTCCTTCAAGCTGTGCAGCAGCATTACTGCTACAGTGAGAAGCTCTGCTCCTGAAGCATAGAATGGTTTGGGTTGGAAGGGACCTTGAGGGTCATCTGGTTCCAACCACTGCCATGGGCAGGGAAGGACACGTCCCACTAGAACAGGTGGCTCAAAGCCATGTCAAGCTGGGCCTTGAACACTTCCAGTGGCAACCTGGGCAACCTCTTCCAGCACCTCATCACCTCCACAGTAAAGAAGTTACTGTCACTCCTCATCCTACCACCATGCTCCCTGCTAGTGTCTTTCTGTATCTTTCCTGTAGGCCCCTCTTTAGACACTGGAAGGCTGCCAATAAGGTCTCTCTGGAGCCTTCTCCTCTCCAGGCTGAACAACCCCAACTCCTGCTCAAGCAGGTCCGTGCCTTTCTGAGGGCCTCACGGCTGGATACAGTACTGCAGGTAGGGTTTCACTAGAGTGGAGGGGCAGAATCATCTCCCTTGATGGGGTGACCACAATTCTCTTGGTGCAGCGCAGGATATGGTTGCCCTCCGGGCTGTGAGTGTGCACTGCTGGGTCACATCCAGCTTTTCATCCACCCACACTTCAAGTCATTCTCTGCAGGGCTGCTCTCTACCCACTTATCACCCAGCCTGTATTGACACTGGGGATTGCCCTGACCCAGGAGCATGAACCTTGTGCTTGGCCTTGTTCAACTTCATGAACTCACATGGACCCAACCCTCAGGGTCCCTCTGGATCACATCACACCACATCCCTCCAGCATCTCAACCGCACCACACAGCTTGGGGTAGCTGGCAAACTCACTCGACCCTGCCGTCTGTGCCACTGACAAAGGTGTTAGAACAGCACCAGACCCAACAGGGACTCCTGAGGAATGCCACTGGTCTCCACTTGGACATCAAGGTGTTCACTGCAACTCCTTCGAGTGTGATCACCAAAGCACAGGGAAAATGTCCAGAGGGTTATGGTCTGCTTTCTGGATCATCTGGTAACACGCTAGGGTTTGGTTTACTAGGATGAAAGGCCAATTTAAGGAATACAGGTAAAGTATTATTTTTGAGTATTTAATTAAAGCCTCAATATGGACTTTGAATAATGTGGAAGCCCTGCAGCAAGGGCAGTTTGATTGATCTCTTCCATCGAGAGGGTAAATATCTGTTTGAATAAGATGCTGGGTCAACTGCAAGGAAAGCAAGTCCAAGGCCATCGGAAACATAAAAGCTCTGTATGAACACCAGTGTTTTGACTGTTTTTTTTTCTTCTTTCTTAAACAGTACCACGCATCTTTATTTTCTCACTGGAATTCACTGAAACAGAAGTAGTACTGTGTCAGGCAAGTATCCTGAAGGGAAAATTACCAAATTTCAAGTTAGTATCACTTGAGTATTTTTCTTTCCACACAGCTAACTCACTACATAGGATCAATCGTTTGTTTTGCATTTGTGCAACTTGGGAAGGAACCTCGCATGTCTGGATTTTGTCAGGTTTGTTTGTTTGTTAGTTTTTTTTTTTTCACTCAGAAACCACAGCTAAAACTTGTAAATACTAGCTTTACTTGAAATCAGACACAGCTAGCAACTTAGTTTATCTCCCAGTAATTATATCACCTTCTGAAAAAGTTCTGCTACTATCCCTTTTTGTTCTAATAAGGTAATACACAGACTCCTTGCTGTCTTACACAGGAGGCCAAGATGTCTACCAAGCTCTTGGTAAAGATGACTATTCCCACCCACACGGCCTCCTTCTTACAACACAAGTCCCTTTGGTACTGCCTCTTTCAGACTTATCTCAGTCCTGCCATACTGTCTACACTCAGCATCTCTGCAAAAACAAGTGACTTGACTTTTTGCTGAATTTCCCACCCTGAATGGCTGTACACTGGGTTCTTGAGAACACTGTACTCTGTCACAAAAGTGGAGATGCTGCCCCAGAAAGTCGGGCTGCTGGACCAGAAGCTGTAACAAATCTACTCTTTGCTGGAATAAATTACTAACCCGTGCAGAGGAATATAATGCAAACAGAAGCAAACTCACTTTCTGAACAGAGTTTATTTGTACAGGGGATATCAACCATCAGGACTCCCTGCTTGGTGTCCTTCTCTCTCTGAGTCTCTATTCAAATCACAGGAAGAAGCAAATAAACTTTGAGTGCCTGTCCCCATCATGGCCACTCAAGTTAGTAACCAACCTTCAGACTTCCGAGCGTATCTGCCATTCCTGAACAGCAACACACTACGTGGTGTGTGTGCAGCTGACACCAAGCCATGTCCCCAGCAGAGAGGGGTGCTTAAAGAGGGGTGCCCTCAGGGGCCTGGGAGGCTGCTGCCTGCCGCACGTCCTCCCGGTAGCCCTTTAGGAGCTGGTTGAGCAGCGTCTTCTCCGAGTCGCGCTGTGGGCGGATGAGCGGCGGGTAGGGGTTGCCCTTGAGCTCGATGACTGCCATTTTGGCGCGGTCAAGGCTATCCCGGTTAGGGATATGCAGAAGGCGGGTGTAGCTTCCGGGGTGGGGCTGGAATCGGGGTGCCAGCACCTTGAACAGCTTGTGGATGAGGTCCTTCTCCTGCGGGGTGGCACGCTCAGCCCCGGCTCCACGGCTGAGGGGCGCAAGGAGAGATCTGAGGGGGACGGGGGCACAGTACTCACCGTCAGCCAGAAATTCGCCATGCGCATGGCGCGCTCGTTGGTGTCGCCCAGCTTGGCGTAGTCGATGAGCTGTGGGGAGGAAGGAGGC